>NW_006442107.1:5798447-5855372 GCF_000325575.1 Pteropus alecto
CAGAGGAAGGAAAGGGGGATCTGCAGACAGATGAGAGGGAGGGCGGAGGCAAGACCTTCTGCCAGGAACAAGGGTGGGAAGAGTGTTTCAGGAAAGTGATGGAATACTTGGAGTAAGCGCCATGAGGCATGCAAAAGAGAGAATGGCCTGTCCAGGAGTGAGGGGGTTCAGTGGGCGGAAGCCACGAGCCTGCAGGGGTGCCTCCCAGCATGCTTCTGTTAATTTCTTCAGGGATGGAGACAGCCTGGAAGTAGAAGCGGATGGCAAAGTCATCACTGGCCATGGGTTGGCCAGCGGGTACAGCAGTAGGACCACCCTCCCCGCTTCTCCAGTTGGGACAGGACAGGAAGTAAGCAGTGAAGGTGCAACTATGTGACTGGATTCTGGCTGATGAGATGTAAGAAAAGGTTTTGGATGAGAAGGCTGCAGAATGGGTGGATAGACTGCTGGGGCTCTCTCTTATGCTCTTCCCTCATCATCCTTCCTCCATCATGCTGTCTGGAATGTAGACACCATGGCTGGAGCGCAGACAGCCATCTTGGACTGTGAGACTATGTGCTAAGGATGAACAGCAAGGGAAGAGGAGCATGGGTCCTCGATGCACTTAGAGCCACCATTCCACCTCTGGGCGAACTCCAGACTTGTTTTATGCGAGACATAAACTGTAATGATTTTAAGGACTGTTATTTTGGGTTTTCTATTATATGTCAGTGACCCTAATCCTAACAGATACAGATCAAGTATGCGGAAGTCATGGGTAATTATAAGAATGTCAGTAAAATGATTGACCGAAGCGTCTTAACAAAGTAGGAAAGGACAGGGAGCCAAGATGTAGACAGTACATTGGAGAATGAGGGCTCCAGCCCTTGGGGCACTAACAGAGCAGAGCAGGCTGGCAGGGGCAGAAGGTTTTTAAGAATGGAAAACCGGAAGTTGTGGTTAGTAAGTAGAATTTCTGATTTTATGGTTTCGGAGTTTTCTCGGCAAGATGTGGCCATAGTAAGTGCTAACATTTCCTAAATGCTTCCTATGCAGCCGGCTCCCTTTTAATTGGCGTGCCGAATCTCACTCCTCACCATAACTCTGGAAGGTAGTTTCTTTTGTCAGCCTGTTTCATACATAAAGAAACTGAGGCTCAGAGAGGTCAAGAAACTTATCCACTAACTGGCTGGGGTGGCATTAGAACTCAGACAACATGACTACAGAGCCCAAGCTCTTAGCTGCGCCCACTCTTTTGCCTTCCACCATATGGGGGACCACCGTCGGGGTCTACCAGGAGAATCACACAAGCACAGAGAGGTGATGGCTTGTGAGGCGGCTGGTGGCTGCATCTTCTGGATGGACATTCAAACCCCCAGCATGGCTGCAGCAGGCGGGGTGGAGGGGAAGGCAGTGAGCCACAGTACTAGACAATGAGTTTACAGACCAGGGCGAGCAGAGGGCGGACAGTCATGACGGGAGCCTTGAAAGAGTATTATGAAGGAGCTGAGATCTGGCCACCCGGGAGCGCACCAACCCTGGCCCTGGCCTTGGGGTCTGAGCCTTGGAAGACAACACAGAGTCCAGGGAACCAGCACCCCATAGTGTGCGTTAGATTCCAGCTGAAGCAGAAGGGCGGGCTCTAGAACCAGATGGCCCGGGTTCCTCAGACAAGTTACCTAACCTTTTGTGCCTCCGTGTTCTCACGTGTATGGGCACAGTAATCGTTCCCACCTTGTAAGACTGTGAAGATGAAATGAATGAGCACTCTGCCCAGTGCCTTAGCAGCCTAGCACACTGTGAGCACTCAGCACTGCTGAGGTTGCCGTTTCAGAGCTTCGTGGAGAAGGTAAAGTGTTGGGACAGAGCAGAGCAAGATGAGGAGAGGCTTCTGGAATGGACGAGGACGAACCACAGAGCTTGGCCAAGCTCCTGTCAGCGAAGGCTCCTACCCCCGTCCTCTGGGCATCGCCGTGGACATGTCCCTAGACCTCTTCTCCTCGGGATACTGGCTCGTCATTCTGTTTCTAACATAAGGAAAGAACCCTTTTTAACTAAAGGTCTGAACATCTCGGGAAGGGGGAAGTGTTTTCGACTCTGAGCGCCGAGAACTGCCCCGGCTTTGCCGGCACAGCTAGGATGGGGCCTGGCTCTGTTTCACTGTCCTCCTCATCCTGCAGGTGCCCTATTCCCCAGCTCCAGGCCCTGCTCCTGCCCTGGCCGCAGATGCTGCCTTGGCTGTGACTGCTTCACATTCTGTCTGGCCCTGGAGGGTCCCACCCCCTCTCTGCATGGCCAGCTCTTTGCCCCTCTGAGTCTGCAGTTGTTATTAGGCACCACTGAAACCCAATCCTGTTGAGGGAGTTGTTTTTATTAGCAAGTGTATTAAAGTTGGCATCCGTGTGTCTGTTTAGGAAGCCTTCTGGTGGGGCGAGGTGAGTATTAGTGAGGATGACAGAGCCAGGCAGCCCTGGGCCAGAAAAGCATCTGGATGGCCATGGGACTGGAGTCAGGTCTGAATCCCCTCCCTGGTCTCAGCACCTCTGGGTCAGGAGGGCGCAGCTCCAGGTCATGCACTGGCCCAGCCTCAGAGCCCAGGTCTTCACTCTGCCACTGACAGACTGTGATGCTGGACAAGTCATTTCACCTTAGTGGGCAAATGTATTTTTAAAGTTCAGTCTGTGAAATGGAAAGACCGGCTTTTAAAAGGCCCAAGCAAAAGAACTGACATGAAAATGCAGTGACTGTCATATAGGTCACCACGTATGGAATGCCCAGCCTCCTGCAGGTACTGTGGGAAGGACAAGAACCTTCAGAGCTGACTCTCAGGACAGTGCTTGGGTGGGCGTTGGAGACGCTGCACAAAGCTAGCGAGTGGAAAGGCTGAGATCTAGGTCTTGGTAAGAAGAACTGCAAAGGTCATGCTATTTCTTCTGTGCCAGCAGCAAAACAGCCTCAAAAAGGACCCCACCCTGGGGTGTGTGGGAGGCCTGGGAAGTGAGGTGAGCAGAAGAGAAGACGGGATTAGGGCAGAGTTAGGAAGCAAAGTGGAGAAAGGAAAGGATTCCACACGGGCACATTAGAGTGGGAGGCGCATGAGGTGTGTTTGGGGACCTAGGCCTCCCTCCCTCCCTCTCTCTCTCCCTCCCTCCTTCCTTCCTCTCCTCTTTTTCTTCTTCTCCCTCTCCCTTCCTCTCTCCTTTCCTCCCTCCTTCCTTCCTTCCTTCCTTCTTTTTTTAGTGATAGTTACATGGGTGTCTTCACTTTGTAATAATTTGTGGAACTGTACACCATGATTTGTGCACTTTTCTGTACATATGTTATGCTTTTTTTTAAAAGGTTAAAAAGAAAATAGAACTTTGCAGCATATATTTCTTGAGTCCAAATTTATTTTTAAAGTTCATACTCATACTATTACTTATGCAGCTCTCATCCGCATCTATTCAAATGACATTAAAAGTTACGTTTAAGAAACTGAAGATATCCAGGTAAAATTCCCAAGAGTCTGGATTAATGTACAGATTCCAGAAGTGAAATTCTGGGAATTGCTGACTCTTCCTTTGGCTGACTAGCTCCTGGCATGGAAGCCACCATTGGTCATAGGCCCTCCTTCCTCCTCCTGCCCAGCTAGAAGACTATTTTCATCTGCCTCTCTTGAATCTAGGTTGACTACATGACTCAGGTTAGCCAATGAGATATGAGCAAAGTTTTAGGTGAGACTTTGGGGAATGTCCTTAAAAGGAGAAAGATCCATTTTTCTTTATCTCTTCCTCCACCTTAGATGTGATGGCTGGAGCTCTAGTGTCTACCTTGGTACGTACATGAGGACAAGAGCTTCATCCTTGGGAAATTAGAGCTAGAAGGAGCCCAGATCTTCAAAGACTCTTTCAAATGGATCTAATCCTCTAGCCTTGGATTGCTTCCATTTGAATGTTTGTTATATAGCAGAGAAACAAAATGTGTATCTTTATTAAATCTTGTCATTTTGGGGATTTCTGTCCCTCAGAGTTGAACCTAATTCTAATTCATACTTCTCCCATGAAAGAAACAATGGCCTTCCTTGTCCTCCTTATGCCTTATGATTAACCAAGGATCTGATGGAAACCCACCCTTTGACAAATTGGAAAGCCAAGAGCTCACTCACCACCCTAAAAAAATGCCATTAACCACTTCCTGGCATTAGACCCTACATGAAAGCTAAATGGACAACCCAAGTGGTATGATTTTGGAGGATCCAGGAAGTCTCCCAACTCTTTCACATATATGGTGCCTGAAATTCCATCTTTATGTATTAATGCATAGATTATACAGCTATGATAATTCCTCCTCGAATACAAATGATTCTAGGGAGGAGTACTATATTACTTCACCTTAGTGTGAAGTCATTTACCTTAGAAGTAGACACTGAGTTAGGACATTTCAAAGACGAATGGGAAGTAGGGGCAACATTTAGCCCAGTGTTTTTCAAACTAGGCTCTGGCAAACCCTCACATTCTAAGATGGTGTCTCCGGGCTGCCACTGAGCAACTCTTTTGCTTTGAAGCCAAGGTTTCAATGCTGGGAAAACTTTTAAAAACCACAGCTCTCTTTTTATTTTATAGGCTAGAAGTCCAAGGTTGCCAATAGGGTTCATCAAGCTAACTGAATTCAGATGGCCAGGTAGTGGCAGAGTCAGACCTAGAATTTAGGTTTCTGGCTCTCAGGACTGTGCTCGTTCCACTATTCCATGCTTCCTTCAGTAAGCTTCAGACTAACATTTGACTTTCAGACAGTTAACCTTTGGACTTCCTGAAGGTTAGCTTCAGACGACTGTTATGGGGATGAGCTAGTGAGAGTAAATGCAGGTAAGTTTGGTTGGGAGGAGGGCGAAGCGGGCAGATCCTGGTCTGGGTTTCACTGGGGATGCTGGAGCATCATCCTGGCACTTGGAGTAGTCAAGTGCTATAGAGGATGGAGGGAAGCCACAAAGGACACCTGACCACCATCACAAATTTGTGAGACTCACCGAAATCACTCCATCTCAGGCCCTAGTAAATAAATGCTGTTTACCTTAGACTTGTACAGCTTTATAGTTTACAAAATGCTCTCACATCTTTACATTTAATCTTCACAAACTTGTACTTTGAGTGATAGAGGTTATATTTTTCAGTTCACACGTGAGGACACCAGAGGGTTAAAGAAAGTCTTTCCTGAGCTCACAGAGCTGTGACCTAAAGCATGTCTCCTCCAGATCTCCGGTCCTGAGATCTTTCCTGCCACCCTACAGCACCTCCTACACTCTAGGACACTGTCAGCCACTTTCTCCAGCCTGTCACAGCCTTTGCAGCCAAACACTAAGGAATTCAGACAACAAGGATAATCTGTTTCCACAGTTGTAAGTTGGCTGACCTGTGCCTGGCTGCCTAAGGAGCTTGGTGATTATAGTCATAGGTACTAGCAACAGTAAACTAGTAGTGTCTGCATGCATGAGTGTGTGTGCGTGTGTGTGCGTTTTGGGGGGATGGGCAGGAGACAGGGCCACGGGTGATGCTGTACGTGGTTCTAAAATGTTTCTTGGATGTCGAAAGGGCACATCTCCCCAGTCCCTTCTCTGCCATGAACACTACTTGATCACGGCAACCATGTTCCATTAGAAAGAGGAAAGGGGAAACATTAAGTGGGAAAAGTGCTCTTGATGATGGTGGATATGGAGGTTGACTCTCCAGTATCCCTTTCCTCTCCATCTGTGTAGCAGCAATGTGGTTTCCGGAATTTACCCCCGTTCCTGAGGAGGGTTCTCAGTAGACTAAGCTGATTACGGCAGTGGTGCAGGGACCCAGGCGTGAGGCGCGCGGTGCCTGGCATCCCTCTGTGGTTATCGCTGACCCCGGGTTAGAGAAGAGTGTCTCTCTCCCCTCGCCTCCTCCTCTCCCCTCCTCCCCAGTCCCAGTTACTGTCTGCACCCATCATATGACCACTCTTAGGAAGAAGCCTATACTTTAATTTAGGACCTTCAGAATAGGAGACGGACACACTGCCCACTACATCAAAAGGGCTGCTAGAAGCCTATACTTTATTCTTTCTTTTTTGAGTACATACATTCTTATTTTTTTTTTAAATTTTTCAATAACAGTTGACATTCAAGTCTATTTTATATTAGTTGCAGGTGTACAGCGTAGTGGTTAGACATTTCTATAATTTACAAAGTGATCCCCCTGATCAGTCTAGTACCCACCTGGCACTAAACATAGTTATTACAATATTATTGACTATATTCCCTAAGCTGTACTTTACATCCCCGTGACTATTTTGTAACTACCAATTTGCACTTCGTAATCCCTTTACCTTTTTTCACTCAGCCTCCCAACTCCCCTCCCATCTGGCAATCATCAGTTTGTTCTCTGTATCGATAAGTCTGTTTCTGTTTTGTGTTTTTGTTTATTTTGTTCTTTAGATTCCACATATAAGTGAGATCATATGGCATTCATCTTTCTCTATCTGACTTATTTCACTTAGCCTAATACCCTCTAGGTCCATCTATGTCGTCGCACATGGTAAGATTTCATTCTTTCTTATGGCTGAGTAATATTCCATTGTATTTATGTACCACTTCTTCTTTGTCTAATCATCTACTGATTTAAAGTATAGTATCCTATACTTTAGATCAGCGGCCCCCAACTTTTTTGGCACCAGGAACTGGTGCTCCTATGAGAATCTAATGCCTGATGACTTGAGGTGGAGCTGAGGTGGTGATGCTAGCTCTGGGGAGCGGCTGCAAATACAGATGAAGCTTTGCTGGCTCTCCCACTACTCACCTCCTGCTGCGTGGCCCAGTTCCTAACTGCCCTGGACTGGTACCTGTCCATGGCATGGGAGTTGGGGACCCCTGCTTTAGGTGGCAGAGCAGAGGATGACAAAATCCTGGGGTCTAAAAATACTGATTAGCCAATCATGGAGCCCACATCACCTTTTTCTAATACATGGGATAATAAATTTCTCTATGATTCCTGTTACTTTAGTCAAAAGATCTTAATTGATACACTGACCTTCAGGACATAAGAATTCTGAACACAAGGAACACAACCCACATCCATGCTAAGTAGTCCCTAGTGACCAGAGGCATGCGTTTATGAGATCACTGGGCAAAGTTAGAGGGCACTCTATGCATAGAAATGTTATCCTATAATCTCCAGGCTGTACCTCATGGATAAATGAATCTGTGCTAACACATTGATGTTGGATGAAGACTAACATGTTGTCATTTATCCGGCTTTTGTGGACACAGTGCCTGAACACAGAGGAATGGCTTATACAGTGACTCTTTAGGTTAGTAGGGTAGGACTTTGTGCACTGGCCTCTGCATGTCACATGGTGTGGATCAAGAACAACTACAGCCTATTGGTTGACTCTGCTCACACCCATTCATTTCTGTATTATTTGTACTTTTACACTGCAATAGAAGATTTGTATGCAACAGAAACTGTATGGCCCACAAAGCCTACAGAATTTGCTATCTGGCCCTTTCAGAAAAAGGTTGCGGATCTTTGGGGTACAGCACTGTCTCCTTGGCCGATAAGTAATGACAATCTGGGCAAACCTACAACATAGCCAAGCCAGGCTGTCATATTGGTGACTACACTTGCAGCCAATGATCTGTTTCCGGTGTGTTTTCCAGCAGAATACACCGATCCTGTTGTTTTTTGCATGCAAGTATTGATATTACTGGCTGACCGGAAATTTCCTTTAGAAAGAATTCTGTTTCCACTAATTCCTGTTCTAACGTCAGATATGTGTTCCTCCAGAAAACCACTCCCCATGAGAGTGCATTGAAAATGTCTGAGGATGTAGTTAAGTGATGGTTACCTGTAAGTTTCCTTCCAGGGCTCTGAGTGCACTTCTCATGGGACGTCACCTGTATTACAGGCACTGATGATACTTCCAGTTAAATTTCTCTCCGTCAGGAACACTAGGATTTAAATGAGAGCTACCAGAGCCTTTCCCAAGATCAGGGTTTTAAAAGGAAGGGGGAAGAGAGTGTTTTTGCACCAGGGACCTATGGAGTAGAGGAAATCCCCAGAAAGTAGCCAAAAGAGTGTGTCACAGACGAGCTCTGAGATCGTGCCAGTGCTCAATGGACCAGCCCCGGGTGACCACACTTAACCGATTTCTATGAACGTCAAATGAATTGAAGGACAAAGCACTTAACACAGCGTTAGCTTTCATACGGGTGGCGATCCTCTGCCCCTTCTTGCCTGCTCCCCTGGAAGGAGGCAAAGAATTCATTCTCAAGTTGGTACAATAATGAGCCATCAATGGGGTGTGTGATGGGGGCTGCGGCAGTAGGGAGGGTCCTGTCAGGGAAAAGAAAGATAAGCTGTCACATCCATGCCTTTTTAGGCATTTCTCCCTCCAACTGTTCTCCACCAGCCCACAGATTGATTTATCTAAAATGCAGATCTGATCATATCATTCCCCTATTTAAAATCTTGCAGTGGTTCCATGAATAAAATCCCAACTCCCTGTGCTTTGGCTCCTACCCACCCATCCTGCCTCCTGTCTCCAGCCACACTGAGCTGACTGTGCCGCATCGCCCACTGACAGCCTTTGCCCACATTGCTCCCTCTGCCCAGCACACCTCATCTCACTCCTTTACCTGGCTGATTGTCGTTACCTGCCACAGTTCAGGTCAAACCTGCCTCCTCTGGACATCTTCCTTGCCATTCCACCCACACCCACCTCCCCACCCCTGCCACCCCCAATTTGGGTTAGAGGTATACCTGTCCTACTAGAGGGTATTGTCTGTCTGCCTTCTTCACTGCACTGCAACCTCCTTTAAGGGCACAGACTGTGAATTGCTGATTCTCATTTCCTCGGCATGTCACTTGATACCCTAGCACATAGTTGACACTCCCGCCACGTCTACCAAATGCCTGGAGCTCTCATTGAGAAGCGCAGGTGGTGGTGAAATGATGCATGCTTTGCTGTGGCCATGGCATCAGCACTGGGCATCCCCACTGGTGTCTTAGACGTGGTCATAGTGGGACACTCATCCCCTTCTTCTTTTCAGGTAACCAAGGAACACTAAACATTTTGAGCAGATATATTTATAAGGCATTCTTTTGAAATTCTAGCATTATGCAGACCACCAACGGAACATGTCAAGGGGCCTGCACTGGACTGGAAGTGAAAACATACTCCCAGCTAAATTCAACAGTGCTCCTCCTCAAAGGGCAGAACCTGAGCCCTGTGTTTCTACCTTAGGGCTCAACCTTCAAGGTGAGCAAAGATTCCAGGTCCATTTTGGCCACTGTGCCATATAAATGTGTTCTGCATGACCTTATTATAAACAGTGTTGCTGTTTCTGGCTACCCGCAGTGGAAATGGATCTTTCTGCACTGCGACACATTGGATGCGTACACCATTATATAATAATAATAATAATAATAATAATAATAATAATAATAAAAAAACAATGTCTCTCCCTTTCGAAACAAACTGGATAAATTACGGCAGATTCAGTGTAGACACACCTGGGGGGCAAAGCTAAGACAGAGGAGGATGTTTCTCAGGCTGCAGACATGAAGCCCAAAGGCAAGTTCATATCCATGTTCAAGATTATTTAATAAGTTATTTAGAATACAACTTGTACTTCATGAGGGAACTGGACAGAGGGGTTTAAATTATAATTCTATAATAACAACTTATTGGAGACAAGACTGATGAAGTAGAGTCCAGTCTCTGCAGCTGACCGTGCCATGGTAAACCCTGGCTGCCTGGATTACGAGGTTATCAATGGGCGTTCCCACTGATTGCAAGGCTCCCCACCCCCACCCGACCGCATCACACACAAAGTGTCCCCAAACCAGGAATCGGCCTCTTGAAACCTGCCTTATTAACACAAATATAAAGAAGCGCAAGAACAGCATGTACTTATCACAAACTCCTTGAACACACAGGCGGAATGTCACTTACATAATCTGGCAGGTTGCAGTTGTGCTATCTGATACGAAACGCGGCTTTCTTGGGAACCTCTAAGGTCTCTGTTAAAAAGGCATCTTTCCATTTTATATTGGAGACGACGATGCTCACAGCATGAGCAATGCCCATCAGTTATCGGTAATTTAGTAGATGGTGCCAGTGTTGACATTTGTTCTTGGCTTAATTGTGTGCGAGTGTGTGTTTGAAACAATGACGCAGCTGTCCCCATTCCTGGCAATTAGGATGTAAAAATGGTGCTCGCTGACTCTGGCATCATGATCAGTTATCCATGTGTTTACTCTTTTGTTTGCAAGGCTTTCTGAGTGTTTGCTGCAATTCTGCACTCGGAATACACATTCGGCTTAAAATGGAACCCGGATCCATATTAATAGCAACAGCAGGGACTGCAGACCTCCATGTTTCAAGATCTTCTGTGTCTGACTCCAGCACAGATGCTCGTGTTTGTGTGTGTATAAAAGATGCTTCTTTGACTTGCTGCGAAGACAGTCAGATTTAAAATACTATCAAGATTAGAAGCGCAGTGTCAGCAGAGGTGCCCTGGACAGCGCTGATCATCTGCCTAGTAGCAAGTAATCCGGGTCCTTCCCACACAGAAACTGCCACGAAGTTCTAACTGCAGCTAATGTCAGCATCGGTCTGCGTCGCTAATTCGTGCAGGTGACCTGGCCATCGAGGAGAGTCAGTACCAGGGTTTAAAGCTGTTGTTTTCCCTTGACTCTTTTGGCTCTTGGGCGTGTGGGCTTTTTGCTATTAGATTAGCCAGTTACTGTTAGTGTCAGCGAGGGTGGAGACCAGTTCCTTATTAGGTCATGGCAAGTCTGCATAAAATACCTATGAAAAAAAATAATTTTGGGGGAAACTGGCAGTAGTCATTAAAACTGAACATGGGTACACTCTGTGGCCCAGCAATTTCACACCTAATTACTGATACCCAATATATACCAGATATGCATGCCTGTATTCACCAAAGGACATGAAAGGTTCATAGCAGCAACTACCCAGGTCACCATCAACAGTTGAATGGGTAAATAAGTTACATGCAACGGCAGCATACTCTATAGCAGAAAGATTAAACAAACTCCAACTGTATCTATAAACTATCTAAACTATAACACACAAGCATTAGTTTTCTATCACTATGAAACAAATTACCACAAATTTAGGGCTGAAAACAACACGCACTTACAGGCTCGCAGTTGTGTAGGTCTTAAATCTGGGCATGGTGTAGCTGGGTTCTCAGCTGAGGGCCTCACAGGCTGAAGTTAAGGGGTAGATGGCTGGTGATCAGGATCCTCTTCCAAGTGCATTCAGGTTGTTGGCAGAATTCAGGATCTTTTGTGTGATTCGGTTTGGCTGTCATTTCCTTGCTGGTTGTCAGCCAGGGCCTAATCTCAGTTCCTAGAGGCTGTCTGCATTTCTTGCCATGGGGACCCCTCTGTCTTCGAAGCCAACAATGAAGAACTTCCCTCATGTCAGTCTCTCTCATACTTCAAATCTCTTCCCAGTCCCTTTTAAGGACTCATGTGATCAGGTCCATTGAGAATAATCTCCCTATCTTAAAGCCAACTGATTTGGGCCTTAATTACATCTGCAAAATCCCTTTGCAGCAGCACCTGGATTAATGTTTGATTGAATAACTGGGAAAAGATGTGTGTACAAAAGACGATGATGGAACCTCTGGGGTCATCTTAGAACTCTGCCTGCCATGCTCAACAACGTGGATGAATCTCACAGTCAACGGTGAGGAAAGAAGTTAGACACAAAAGAATATATAATGTATGATTCCGTTTGTATAAAATACAAGAACAGGAAGCACTGGTCTTTGGTGTTAGAATTCAAATAGTGGTCACTCTTGAGAATGTAGGAGCTGGAAAGGCACAGAATGGGTTTCTGGGGGCTGATAATGTTTTTGTTTCTTGATCTGCGCGTTGGTTACATGGGCGTGTTCAGCTTGGGAAAACTCAATAAGCTATACATTTTTAAAGAATAATTTGGATTTATTACTTTAAAATAGATTTTTTTAAAAAAAGGAAGTATGTACCCAAAGACAACTATTAGAGTGGGTACCTGGTGTGGAGAAAAAGCAGGAAAAGAAAAGCAACAAGGGCACTTTGCCTGGAGTGACGATGATGGTACCTCACCAACTCTGCAGGTGAGGGCCCATGTGGCGACACGCTGGAACTCTGTCAACCTGGACCACGTAATTTGTGTGGCCCAGCGCAAAGTGAAATACAGGGCCTCCTTGTTCAAAAATTATGAACTGGAAGACAGTGAGAGTGGAACATAAGCCGAGGGTGGGGGTGGGGAGTAGGCACTGGTCACACTCCCACAAAAGCCAGCCCTACCTATATGCGTGAGAGAAAGAGCCACAAGACTCCAAAGACTTCTCCAAAGACTTCTCCTTAGGTGAGTTACTTTGGGCAAGTAGAGCTTTGATCCTTTCCACTGTAAAATGGGTTAGCCAGAGGCTAGGAGGTGCTAATTCATTAATGTATGCAAGAGCAAGTACTTTTTGATATGTAAGATACCAAAGAAATATCAGGTTTATTATAATAATGGACCATCTAAATATTTCTGTGTTATTTAATTGGTTAAAAAGCCTATCTGTGACCTCGGGAGTAATATTTATTTGACACATAAACTCTTTATACGAGGTACAGGTTCTATTTCCACCAATAACTTGTGAGTTCACACGAATTCCAAGTTATTGGTGGAACCCTAATCATGAGATTTCAATGTGCATTTTTTTGGTCTTTCCAGTTCAAAGAGGAACCTATTAAATGTCAAGGCCAGGGTATTGGATTCTGGGCACTTTCCCGTCAATTTTTTTTTTTTCTTTTGGCTATGCGAGTTGCCTCCAAGTTCTGACTCTAGAACCTCCCCCAGTGGCTGGAGGGCCCTGGGCAAGGGCATCCTAGAATCATCCAGCGAGGGTTCAGTAGTGAATGCCACGGGCACGTGACTCCCCAGGCTCCAGGAGACTGCGGTGTCAGGATAACAGAGCTGTCGCTTGGTGTGGCTTGGTGTGCGGGGCGGGGTGCGGAGAGGTGGGGGGAAGGGGAGCGCGTTCAGGTGTCAGGATTTCTGAAGGGGCACGAGTTCGACATTGCACTTCTGTATTTATTTTCCGTGGTGTGCACTCTTGAAGCACAAACCTTTCTAGACTTAGTGACTTACTAAACCTTTCGGGGACTGTGGTACCCGAAGTCAGCCAGCTGCCTGACCTAAGATTTACAAGTGGTTCCAAGGATGAGACAAGGTCCCAGTGTCTCGGTGACAACAAGGTCTTTGACATACAGCCGGGAGCCGCAGCTGGGGAGGGAGTGGAGGCCTATGGCAAGGGCCGAGAGCCCCTGAATTTCCTCCCCGCAAGAGTCGGGCGCCGGGGGCCATCAGCATGCAGGAGCCGCGCTCGCGCCGTCCTTGAAGGGCTGCCCGACTGACCTTGCCCAGCATTCATTCTCCGGAGAAATCTCTGGGAGAGCGCGCGGACGCTGCCACCGCGGTGACTCAGTGCCCTGCGCACCACATGCAAATGTTCCCTTCCAGCAAGCACTGCTCCGCCGCAGCGGCTTCCCTTTCCTGCCCCCTTTTAAAATTCTACGATTCAAACTCGGCGTTCTGCGCTCCACCCTCCCCCTCTCCACCACCCGCCTGTCATTAGCCAGACTGTCCCGGTGTTTCGTCTCCCACCTCCCAGATGCAGAACTGAAGGCCAACCTTCGCGCTCCCGCGCGGCGGGCCGGGGGGATCGGACGTGGTCCGCTGGGCCAAGGGCACTGCGCTGGGCAACCGCGATCCCGAGCGCCACCGGAGGGGGCGGTGCGCGGCGCTCTTGGGCGCACCGGCGGAAGACGGCCCGGGCCCTGCTCCCCATTGGCCGCCACCTCGGCGGGAGGGGCTGCCCCGGGTTTGGGGCACCTGGCCGTTGCCCCTCCGCAGGGAAATCGGCGGATGCCGGGCGCCGGCGCCCGGAGGTAAAGCCATCGGGAGGAAAGACCCGGAGCCGCAGCCGAGCTCCCTGCCGCCAGCCCTGCCCTGCGCTTCGCCCCGGCGCAGGCGACGCTCGGATGCCCCCCTGCGCCGGCCGCGCCATCGGAAACTTTGCCCCGAGAAGTCCCGGTCCGTCTGATCACGCCAAGAGGCACCTGGTAGATCGTGCGCCCCCCGGGGCCCCGGAGCCCCGCGCGTGATTGCGGGGACCCCCCGGCGCCCGGCGCCCGCCGCGCCCCGCCGCGCACGAGCGGCCGCCAGGATGCGCTACGCGGATCCCTCGGCGAACCGGGATTTGTTGGGGAACCGAACTTTGCTTTTCATCTTCATCTGCGCCTTCGCTTTGGTGACCTTGCTGCAACAGATCTTGTATGGCAGGAACTACATCAAGAGGTGAGAAAGTGCGAGTGCGGGCAGGGGTGCGCGGAGCGCGCGAGCGAGCCCCAGGTGGCCCCCGCAGCGTCCCCACTGCCCGGGCGTCCTGGGTTCAGTGGCCGTGGGGTCTGCACTTAGCCACGAGCACCGCAGCGTTAGGTTTGGGTTTCAGCGGCGCTCCAAAGCGCATCTCCCCTCCCAGCAAGAAGAGAGCCTGCCCAGCACAGGCTGGAGGGGCCGACGACTTTGTTCTGCTGTGAAAAATGAGGGACAGGTTAGAATTCCCAGTGGCCAAGCTGACAGTAAATCCACTTGAATGCCCCAAGTGAGAGAAGGGGTTATATCGGTGTCCCCCAAACCTAGAGCGCCGTGGCCATTCGTCAACCAAATGGCCATGGAGCTCTAGATTTGATTAGATTACTTCGCCAGTCCTGAGCTTTTGTGGGGGTCCTTGGGAGTAAAAGCATATGTTTTTCCCCCCCGGAGCCTCAGATTAAGTGGGGGTGACAGTGGGCCAGGACGATGTGACAGGGATAATGAACTTATAAATCAGTAAACTCTGGATCTGTGCAACTCACAACCTGATGCCTTCTAAAGGTTCTTTCTTACCCTTACATAGAAGGCCAGAGCTACAGCAGAAGTTAAGTCTCCCCTGGTGGGGCTCTGTTCCCACTCACCCCACCCCATCCACTGGCCAGCTCCATTAAGAGAAAGAGCAATAGGAGGTGTCACTTGGAAACTCAGGCCCGGGCTCAGTCCCTGTGTGTGCGGAAGATACCCTGAATACCAGCGTTGTTTTCTGCCCTCTCAGCTGGCTGAGGGGGAAAGCGTTGGTTACTCTGCCTGGATTCAGGCCTGGGCAGAGCGCTGTCTAGGATAGATACGCCATATCCCAGCCTCTTTTGGAAAGAACCCCCTTCTCCTTTCTGCTGTAGGTTTTTTCTTTGCTGCCAGTGTCTCCCTACTCTCTCTGCCTTTCCCTCCAGGCTGAGAAAGACCAAAATGCCTCTCTAGCTGTATAAACATACCGTCTCTTCTCTAAACTTCCAAATAATAAAAACAGTAGTTCTCTTTTCATCTTTTGAGTTCCGCATTGGTCATTTGTGCCCCCCAGTCTGGGCGGCACGTGGGGGTGGGAGAGTGAGGGTTGCTGCTGAGTCTGGCACCATAGTAGGAAAACCAGTTAGGCCATTTCCCCCTCCATGTCCCAGAGCCAGGAGTATGACGCCCCTTGTCCAGGACATTTGCTTCCACACAGCCTCTGCTCCCGACCATCCCAAAGAGTGTTCTTCGCTGGTCAAAGGCAGCTGATGAGCTCTGCTTGGTGCTGGTGGCTTTAAAGGACAGTTTCAGTCTCCTGGCTTGTTGGAGCCCGTTGGACCTGCCTCTTTTGGTTACTGCTGCCATTCTCTCCTCCTCCCCGGACCCCAGGTGTCCTTATGCAAAGACAGCTGCGTCCCAAACGGCCTGCTGCAGCCCTGCTGGCCTCTGCCTGCTGTACTTGTTCCTCAGCACAGTGGCTCTGGGGTTCTGCCCTCTGCTGGCACCTACCGAGAGCTGCAGGGGCTGCCGGGACCCCCGCTGTCTTGTGGACAGTGAGAGAATATCAGTGCCCATGGTAAATGCCTTGCTCTGGCAAGCCCTCCCTGGTCCTAGGTGGATATGCCCATGGTAAATGCCAGCTTGACTACTAACGGCTTGCTCTGGCAAGCCCTCCCTGGTCCTAGGTGGATGGGCTAGCTGCCTGGAGTTCGGCAGCAAGAATTCCAGTTGCTTCTCATCCTTCCTCACACGGAGACCTTGGGCCCCTAAGTCTCAGATGCCACCCCGAAGGCCTCACCCCAGGGACTTGGTCAATCCAGTCAAGCCAGCAAAACTTGTACATGCCCCATCCTGGAAGGGTGCAGTGTAGTCTGTAAAGAAGACAATGCGGTCCTGGTATTCAGGGGGCTCGAAGTCTGTTTGGGGGAAACAAAACGGCCGCAAATGAGATAGTTACAAAGTAAGCGTTAAAATGTCTGAGGTGGGAGGCACCGCTGGGCTGAAGCATTAGGGAAGACTTCCCGGAGGAGGTGGAACCTGAGTGGGCTCTTGAAGGAAGGATAAAATTTGGCTAGGTGGAGGGGAAGTGCACATCCAGAACTGAAAAAGGCAGCAGCAAAGATGCACAGATGTGGCATCACCTCTCCTCACCTCTCCCATGTCTGACCCTACCCTCACCAGGGCACTTGCCCGACGATTGGTTATTTCTTCATGGAGGCCACCCGAACCCTGAACCAGGTTCCTTTTCCAACTTCTTAGGTTAGACCCTCATTTCTTTAATTTCCAGTCTTTGTTATTTTCTGATGTAAACATTTAAGGTTATAAAATTTCCTCTAAATACTTCTCTATTTATACCCTTTAAGATTTGGGATGATGATAATGACGACGATGATGATAACAACTCAGAATTGTATTGTATTTACTGTGCTCCAGGTCCTAGTCCAAGTGCTTTGTATATTACCATACTAAATTCTAACAAGAAGTAATAGGTACTACTACTGTTCTCCTTTTACAGATGAGGAAACTGAGGCATAGCGAGGTTAAATAATTTGTTCAAGGTCATACAGCTAGTAACTACCAGAAGCATTTTCATTATTTTGAATTGCAAATATTTTCTAATTTCTATCATAATTTATTTTTTCACTCGTAAATTTAGAAATATTTTAAAATTTCCAAATACTTTCTTTCTTTAGTTATTTTTTTACATTTTTAACTCAACTGCACTGTGGTAGTAGAATATGGAATTTATGGTGCCGATTCCTTGAAATTTGTAGAGATTTACTTTGTAGTCTAGTATGTGGTTGATTTTTCTAAGTATTATGGGTGTGCTTGAAAAAAGTGTGATTCTCTCATTATTAAGTGCACTATTCTAACACATCTGTTCAATCAAATCATTTTGTATTTTTCAATCTTCTGTACCCTTATTGATTTTTTTTTCCTGTTCTGCTCGATCATTCAATTTCTAAAAGATGTTTGATGAAATCTTCCTCCATGATAGTGAACTTATCAATTTCTCCTTATCAACTTTTACCTTATGTGTATTGAAGTGATGTTATAAGATGCATATTAGTTTAGACATGTCTTCTTCCTAGTGAGCTAAATCTTTTATTATGGTGTAGTGACTTTCATTATTTCTAGTATACTTTGAGCCTTAAAGTCTATTTTGTCTAATATAATATAGCTAGGCAGCTTCTGTTTGGTTAGTATTTGCTCGTTATAATAATATAATAGCTATTACTAGGGAGGCATGAATTATAGGGATTGGCAGATGCCCTAGGGCAGCTGCTGGCTTTAAAACTCATTTACTACTTCTTTCTTTGCCAGATTATTCATCCAATTAAGAGGGCATTTTATACATATTTTAATGACTATTTTAGTGGTGTGTGTGTGTGTGTGTGTGTGTGTGTGTGTGTGTGTGTGTGTGTGTGATGTTGCAGAGTAGGTTCCCTGGAAAGCAGATTCTGAGCCAGAGATTGGAGTATAGCATGTTTATTAAGATGTGTTCTTGGGATCAACACCTGAAGAAGGGGGAAAAAGTAAGACTGAGCAGAGGGAGAAACTGAGGTGCAGTGCAGTCCTAGAGAAGGCCTTAGCCAGCCTCATGGGGAACCCTGGAGAGTTGTCTCAGAGGTGAGGAGGCCAGGCCTTTACATGTCTACGTTGAATTTTCAGTCATGTGGGCTGCTTCTGGAAGAGGGCGTAATATTGGCCAAGTTGACTTTCCTCATACGAGGCAATTCCTAGAGAACACTGAGAGCTGGGGGCTGCCAGCTCACAGGCACCCCCAGAAGTGAGGAAGAAAACCTTTGTATTTGAAGGAGCACATACCGCAGAGAATTTCAGTCTGCCATTTTCCCAGAAAGGGAAGTCTTTGAAGGCCTCCATCTCCTACTCCCTCCCCAAACGGAAGTCTCACCTCCTAAGTAAGGTCAGTCTGTGCCTGAAGCCCCAGTCTTAAGGAGAGCATGGCTCCTGTCAGTCAGGGGTCTTTCACATACGTCACGTGTGTTCCGACGCTGTGCCTTTACCCACTGTGTCCCCATTGCTGTGCCTCCCCACCTGTCTCTCTGCCAGTGCAAATCCTGCTTCTCCTTCCGTTTTCAGCCCACAGTGTTCTCCCCCTGCTCTGAATTCATAGCGCCTGTGCTGTTTGTCTCCCATCCAAGTACTAACCAGGCCCGACCCTGCTTAGCATCCGAGATCAGACGAGATTAGACAACCTGTGCTGTTTGTACTCAGCACACTCTGCCCAGTGCTGTCCTGTTGCTTTGTGTGTGATGGCACAGCAGACAGGCGCTGAGGCTAGGCCTATTTTGTTCTGCCTTATATAGAGAGGACTTTCCAATATGCTGTATTCCCCCCAGCCTTCCTCTCTCCTGTACCTCCAGGGTGCAGATCTGGGCTGCCTGCATGTGGCTGGTGCAGGCTTGAGACTTGAGGATAAGAAACTGGGTCAAGGAAAAGTACAGCCTGACTTTGTGCTGTATCCGAATTGTATGTTCGAAGTATTCTCCTCGCCGAATGAACTCTGCCCCCACCCAAGGTCAAAGCCTTCTGATCAAGTGCCCTGAGAAACAGGCACAGACCCAGGAGATGCGGACCATGGGATCGGAGGATCTATGCAGGGGGTAAGTCTGGGGGCAGGGTGCCTAGTGGGGACAGGGTGGAGCCACGGGGTGTCCTAGAGAGGAGCTGAGCTGACTGGTGCCTGGGGTTTGTTCTATGCTGGCTACAGTTTTGCTGCTCAGAGCAAGTTTTTACTGCAGGGCTGGGACTGGGGTGAGGCAAGCAAGGCACCCAGAGGACAAAATTTAAGAAGGCTCCCTCTCAGGTGTTGACCCCGCTCTTGCTGGAGCCTGCGCGTTGGGCCGCCCTTGCTTGCCTCACTCTGGTCCTGGCCTTGGTCTGCTGTGTGCCCAGCCCGCACTAGGTGGTGGACATTAGCTTCCTGTCCCTTAGGGACACCGTGCTGCCCTCTCGTGCTGCTCCCTTGCCCATTGCTCTCTCTCTCTAGTTCCCCAAATGTCTCTCAGGGACACCGTGCTGCCCTCTCATGCTGCTCCCTTGCCCATTGCTCTCTCTCTCTAGTTCTTTTCTTTTTGACATTTGTACTTTTTGGACATTTTTTACCTCTTGGTGGATCTAGCTTCTCTTCTTTGAGTTAACCGGGCCCATTCGCTTCTCATCTAATAACCTCTCACCCAATAATTCTCCAATTTAGCTCTTAATCCTATGTGTAGGGGACCCACCCCCCCAACACACACATATGGGTGATGGATTCATTATGCAGTAATATTATTAATGCTTATTAACATTCATTTATGAACCAGGCCCTGACCTAAGCGGATAACCCTCACAATAGTCCTGTTAAACAGGTGCAATCATCTTCATTTAATACTTAGAGAGGGTGAGTGACTTGTTTAAGGTCACACAGCTTTTAAGACCCTTGTAAGAGATGTTTCATACATCTCTGAATTCCCAGACCTAGCACAGCACCTGACACTAGTTGTTGAATGAATGGATGCATACAAATCAACAAACGGTCATTAAACACCCATTCAGCTTTGTGCCAGGGCAGAGGGGATCTTACGAAAGAATTATTAGCTATGAAACATGTCTTTAAGGAACTTCCAGAACACTGAAAGAGACTAACATGAAAAATAGGTAAGACCGTATAAAATTCTTAATTGTGTGGCATAGATTATAAATCTTGTAGGTTTCAGAAAAGACAGCAGTCAGGGTGGTGCATAGCCAGGTGAGACCTAATGTGGCGTGCGGTTTTGGGTCTGAGCACCAGAGGAAAGCTGGAAGGCTGGTGTGTGTTCCTCCTTGAAACTGATGTTGACCAAATATTTAACAAAGGGTAGCTGGAAGGGGCCTGACATTATGTGATGGCCTGGGGTGCCCACTCAGGTGGATCTGGCCCCAGGGGAGGTTGGGCAGGCAGTAAAGGTCTGGAACTCAGGCCAGGGAGCAGGGTTGTTTAGAGATTGGCCTGGCGGGGGTGGGGGCTGGGTGAGGTGGAGATGGAGGGTGGAGTAGGCTTCTCTTCGGTGCAGAGGCTGGGGACATCCAGGTGGTCAGAGCTGTGTTAGGAGCTTGTCTGGTTTCTCTCTCTGGACTCCTCCCAGGGCTGGGTGCCCCGAGTGCACCCCCCTGCCCCTGGCTTGGCAATGCCAGCACCTGAACTCCCCCGGGTCCTGCCCCAGCTGCTTCTTAGTCAGAGGCCTTTGCAGAATCATGGACAGCCTTAAATTTCAGGAGGTTCCAGCTGCTCACTGCACCCTAGGTCCCAGGCCTGGGGTTCTCAAAGAGGCCAGCTCTCTGCCACCCGTGGATCCCCCACCCACTCCAGTGCCTGCCATTTGCTCTACCAGTGTCCTTCTCTCTCCTCTGGGAGTGGAGAGCATGAGGGGCCAGCTTGGGGAATGCCCTCCATTCCTCTCCTCCCTCAGGATGTTCTACCTGCAGCATCTTTTCTGTCGCCCCAAATGAAAGACCCCCACAGGCAAACCTTGGGGAAAGAACCCACTTTCTTTTTCCTCTGAGGTTTTTCTGGGGGGCGTGTTACCTTCTGGCGCTTCACAGATAAAGAATGTGAGTCACTAGTGAGTCAGGAGTGAGGATAGGAAGGGAGAACGTGGGACCTGATTATTATGCCCATTCATCCAGCTGAAAAGGCTTCTCAGCTGGCAGGCATTTCCGCTTTGATCTGAGTGGAAAGGTCCCAGCACCTTCTCTGAGAGGCCTCTCCTGACCACCCACCCAGCTCCTTATGTGGACCTGGGGAGGGAAGAGGACTGTGGGAGGTGGTAGAGGACAACCTGGAAAGGTCTTGCCCTCACGGACTCTGGGGGTGCACCTCACAGACTCCTAGGGTGCCCCAGCTGAGGACTTTGCTCCTCAGAAGATGACAGGGTGCCCAGCTCCCTCTTGGATGGCTTTGAGGGACCATAGAAAGGCAACACTGCTTCTCTGAACTGATGCCACATTTCCTGCCACCTGCCGCTGGCTCACTCAGCCCTGTCTGCACAGACCATCCTGCTAGCCCCAGAATGAGCCATCATACTCATGCCAGGGCTACTGCGGGCACAAGTTCTCTTCTGGAGCATTCTTCCTTAAAATCCACCTGCTCCCTCATCACCCACTTCCTGTCCTGCTTGGATGTCACCTTCTCAGAGAGAAGACCACCCTGTGTGGAACAGCACCCCTCACCCACTCCAAGCTCCTTACCCTTCTTGCCTACTTTTATCTTTTCCACAGCATTTTTCATCATCTAATCCCTTATATATTGTGTCGCTGATGCATTTTTTGTTGATATATCTGTCTCCCTCTAGTAGAAATTAAGTGTCGTTGGGACAGAACCTTTGTTAGTTGTTCATTATTGAATCCCAGTACCCAGCCTGGCATGGCTGTTTGATAAAAATAGAATAATATAATAAAATAAATATTTGATATGTATGTGTATAATAAAAATAGCATGAATGGATAAAAAAGGGGTATCCTCAGTCAGCTGTGTGGTACCCTCCAAGTGATTTGCTGATTAATAAAAGAAGAATGTTTGTACATTTTATTTCACAAGTTTGGTGTGAAAGAAATAGCTCATTGCCTCATTGTCTCTTGATTGAGAGAAAGACTAAACCTCATCCATCAGTTGGTGGAAAATTTAAGTCTATCATTATGGAGGCACCTCCCCTCCACCCCCACCTCCTAGGGTCGTGTGAAGGTCGCGGAGGCTTCTGTGGAGAAGATTGGGTGGGTCTCCCCGGACCAATCCGGCCTCAGCCAGTCAGCTCACTGCTCTCTTGGAGACTTCTAGAGCCCTAGGTCCAGCCTCCTGAGGTGCCCTAAGTGGGGGTCTTTCTGAACCCCTGCTGTCCATTTAGAGGGAGACATGGCGAGGGAACCTCAAACCACCAAAGCAGAGTAGGCTTCCCAGACCTGAGAAATTTTCTGTTCAGCTGTGGTCTCACCTCTTCCTCCACCCACCCCTCCCCAGGCCCGAAGGCCCCCCCTCCTTCCAAGATGGCGTAGCACAATTTCTTTCAGCCCCTACAACACACATGGTCCTAAAGTAAGAGGGAAAAACAGCCAAGCTCCCTTCTCAGGAATGGGGGAGAGGAAATACAAATGAATAATGCAGTCAATTATCCTCCTGGGAAAGTTAGGAGCTGATGTTTTGTGAATGACTTTTTTCTTTCATTATTTTTTTCAAATGGGGCCGACTCAAGGTTATGCTTGTAATAATAGCGCAGTCATTTGCATTCCTATTATATGCCTGGTCGAGTGGGAGGGAAAGGGGTGGTTACAAGCAGGGTTCCTGAATGCGCTCACCTGGGCTCCCTCTGCGGGTGCCTTTTGTGATGGTGAGCATGTCTCTGGTGCACCAGGCAGAAGGCTGAGGGTGACTGACTCAGCCCCCAAGCTGACCTCTAGATGTGCTGTGTGCAGCTGACTCCTGGGACGGGAGCCAGAACTCTGCTGACAAAAGGACTGAACTGAGAGTCAGGACTCCTGGGTTCCAGGCCTCGAGTTGCTACCAGCCGGCTGAGGGGTCGCTTCCCACACTCCGCCTCAGTTTCTTCAGCTGTGACGGATGAGGCCCATTCTGTCTCCCTCTCAGGACCAGGGTCAGGATGGAGCAAGATGATATAAGTAGGGGGCTGCCCGTGGGGGGTCTCCGGGCTGCACGCAGCCTGCAGCATGGAGTAATTGGTCTTCGTGGTGTTTCAGGTTTAAATGAACAGCCGGCATTTAAAATCTGGGAAAGTAAAAGTCTGGATATCCAACATCTCTTGGAAAAATGAACAAAGTGGCATTTTGTTGTAGGCGCCTATCTTCCCATATGGCAGCCGTGGGTTGGAGCTCAGGGCACCCACCCCGGCAGGCAGAACGTACACCTTAGTTCCTGCTGCCTCCGCTCCACTCATTCTCTGTCCAGACCCCAGAGGCCTGACATCGCTCCCCATATTGGGTTTTCATTGGATGTTTTAGACGGGGTCTGGAACAGTCTAAATGGGCCAAGGAGCATGGAGATGATGAGTTGTTCAGGGAAAGTGAGTTGCGTGTGGTAAATATGATGCAGAACAGGGCAAATTCCCCGAGCGGGCCTGCACCCAGAGAGAGCGGTCTGGACTGAGCGCAGGAGAGAATTCAAACGCACGCCGGAATTAGAGTCGAAAGGAAAGTGGATTAGGGAAAGGATACCATTCTGTAGAGTGTGGTCTCCTTTCAGCCTGAGAGAGACTCAGAGAACAGAGAGAGAGAGACAGAGACAGTTAGAGGGACAGAGAAAAAGACGCTGTCAGGGATCCCAAGTGTTAGGGGAATTCAGTTTATATATCACTCTTAGTTGCTATGAATTACTGTTTAAAGACTTCGTTTGCCCATTTTCCTTTGATGGTATGTATGGGTATGCCGTGTGAAAGGATAGAGTATGTAGCATGAAAGACCTGCTGGCCATTCCCAGACTTTGATCCATAGGTTCCCCTTGGTTTTAGCCATAGGGAACGAATGATTTTGTTTTGTGTGGGGCACGACTTAAAGACTCTGTTTTCCTGTTTTCCCTGCACAGTGTGTGTGCTAGCAATCCCAGCAGAAATCAGCCTTTGTTCTGCCGATTTCCTCTTGTGGTGCGGCTGCAGGGCTGATCAGCATTTTGCAGTCTCTGAATATAGCTTGATTTAACTTTTAGTTCTCTTGCCTCCTTCCTACATTAAACAGATTTGCTTCTTACAGACAGTCAAGATTCCACTCTCTGTGGTCTAAGGCAATTACCCACCTGCTTTTCATCTCCCCAAATGTTGTCTCTTGCCGCCTTCTATCTCCGTCTCCCAGCTCATGTCCTTATTTATTCCTTTGCTGTCATTTCAGCCTGGTTTGGGGAGGGATCGGAGATAACCATGTGTGTCGAGTCCATCATCTTAAACTAGGAGGAGTGCCCTTCTGCGTTGGAAAACAAGGTTTCATTAAAAGCTTTGCGGTGTGTCTGGCCTCTGAGGATGGCACAGTGCTGGCGAGTGAGAGCTCTTCTGGAATAAGTTGCTAGAGGCGGGAACTGAGGGACATACCACATGGGAGGTAGGAGGACGCTGTGACCTTCATCCAGCTAAACCTCAGTTTCCCCATGTACAGTGTGTAACCTCAGCTCTGCTGGTAAAGGCGAAATGAGGGGATGGGTGTCAACGAGCAGAGAACGCTGCAAAGCTTTATTGTCGTCCTCCTCATGGTTGGACATCACCCTTGTCCCCACTAAGTTTGTGATCAAGGCCATGCGTCACTCAGAACAATGACAGAATGTGGCTCTCTGGTAGACAGTCTTAACCCAGCACATGAGCATGAGTACCGACTGCCTCGTTCTCTTGCCAGAGGCCTCCAGTTCGGTTGGCAGAGTGGCGACCAGCTGGCCAATTGGACGGGGCTCTTTAATGTCACCGACGATCCAGCAGTGCAGAGCGGCAGTGACTCCAGCTCCAGGTACAGACCCCCGTGAATAACCAGGGAGGGGGAAGCCCATCCTCGTCCTCGGATGATCTTATGAGCTCTGCCCCATGGCCCACCTGCCAGAGCTGCCTCAGGGAAGAAGCTGGCTAGGCATAGGGACTCAAACCTCACTGCATTTTGAGATCCTGACTTGGCTCCTTTGACATGAGGGATAGAGACTAGGACCAGCCACCACAAAGTAGGGACTCACTGGCCCCTCTCTGTTCGGGGGATGGCTGGGGAATAGCCTGGGTCTCAAGCCTCCATTTGAGGTGGGGGTGTATGGTGTTTCCCTACTGCAAAGATTTTGGATACCAGCCTGCAAGTGTGTGCGGATGTGTGTGGGGGTGGCATCAGGGTGGTGTCTGTGGTGGGCTCCCTGCTCCTCTGAAATCCAACTATGCAAGCAGGCCTTCTTCTGCCCGCTGGTGAGGCTGACCTTGGCTGGGGAAGAAGCATTTCCGCCAGGACGGTACTGAGATTCAATATTCATACAATCACGTGGTCATTTTTTATTGATCTATTGTAGTGTTTTCAGCTAAAATCAGTGATTAAGGGAGCTCTGTATATTCAGGAGTAGGGATTCAGTAACTATTTGTTGAATGAATGAAAATGGACTGTTCTCAGGTAGGATGCATTCATTGCAAGGAGGGCATTGTGGGGAATTTTTTGGACAAGGAAGGATGTTCTCTCTGCTTGGAGAGAGTGACCAGAACCTGCCCACCTAAGGGTTTCCTGGGGCTGATTAAGTGTCGGGTGTCTAAATTTTGCATTTCTAAGTATGGGCTAACTCTCAGAACTGTTTCCCTGGGAAAGAGGCCTAAGTTTGCATAGCTGTTAATTTTAACACCAAAACATTAAATTGGCCCCGTAGAAGAGAAGTCGTTTGTTTTTCAGGGACCCCCAATATGTATGATTTCGTTCAATGCTTTAGAAAAGATATGGTTCCAAAGTCAAAAATCAGTTGGAGAGGTGTCCACAGACGGGCCTTAGGGCGTAGGGGTGGCTGCAGGCAGTGGACTGGGATCAGGGTCTTATTCTGGCTTTTTAGGAGCTCAGTTCTTTCCACAAATGTGTGCTGGGAGCACTGGCCAGCTGCTGGGCCCCTGGGATGTCGCCCAGGGAGAGTGAGGGGTCCAGAGTTGTCCATGGAATTTCCAATGCCAGCCCTCTGCTGTGTGACCCACCCACCTGGACGGGGTAGGGGGGGTCGGGTTGGAGGTGGATGGTCTAGATCAGTCAGCAAGTGTCTGCCTCCCTGGGAAGGACTCTGTGAAGAGATCAAGAGGTTTGGGCTAGAAAATGCTATTTGACTAAGTCAGATGCATTCATTGCAAGGAGGGCATTGTGGGGAACTTTTTGGACAAGGAAGGATGTTGGGAGGCCAGTTCTGGGCACGTCCCTGAGCAGTGGATTGACTAAGTCAGATGGGACAGGCCCCTGGGAGGCCAGTTCTGGGCACGTCCCTGAGCAGTGGCTGAGACCACCGCAAGAGTTCTAACTTCTTTGACCGCCAGCAGCTTTTCTCCTTCCTCCCTCTTTCCACGATTTTGTCTCTAATTTCTCGGCTTGTTTCACCCACCTCTTCTCTCCTCTTCCTTTCCTCTTGCCACCCTTTCTTGATACACTTTTCTTTCTCCATCCCTATGTCCTTCCTCTCTCCTCCGCTTCCTTTCTTTCCTTCTCTCTGTCTCATCTCCCTCCCCTTTATTTTCTCCTCGGACCAGCCTCCTCTTACCCGCCAGCCAGGGTCCCTCAGGGTCAGGGACGCCACTGGCAGTACTGGTTTGGTTTTGGAATTAAGGCTCCCTTTACTTAACAGTCGTCCTCACCAGCTGACTTGATTTCCCTCGGAGAGCCACCGTTTAACCAGGCACCTCCTTAGAAATGCGATGACTATACAGCCCGAGTTTTTCTGGGACAGTTCCAATTTCAGATCCCGATTTTTGGTTGACCCCAACAGTACCCACAAAAATTGAGAAATGGCAATATGTGGGAGATAACAGTTAATGTAATTAGAACTGACCCATATGCCTGCAATTTTTTACCTTGGCGTAGGAGCAGCTTCTACCCTCTGCAAAATGGGCAGGACAGCTTCTGGCAGCAGATTTGCAGGGCCCGGGGGAGGATGCCATGGAGGATGCTCTGTAGGGTGAAGGATATCATCCCGATGCACACTTTCTGTGCCTGGAGTATGTGATGAGCATGCCGGCATTACTCACCGATTGAATAATTCAGCGTGTGCCACATTTTGCTATGTATAGTTGGGTGGTATGTGAAGTATGATACAACCTGCTATCATTCATTATTAACGGAGTTGGAAGGGAAGTCAGGAGGTACCATCTATATAACCAGAGGATAAAGAGGGACAAAAAAGCAAATGACTCATAAATCGTATACTCGACCAGGAGCTATAAGAAGAAGGAGGAGGTCCAAATGATCCATCTGGAAAATTCCAAAGAGGATCCCAAAGAAAATCCAGGCCAGATAGTGCTCGCGCAGGCTGTGGTCAGGACTTCTCATTGGACATGAGCTGGGCGAAGTCTGGGCCAAATTGGAAAGTGCGTGAGTTGTAAAAAATAATTGACATAGAATTTTGAGTCTAGGTCTAAAAGTGTTGTCCAATAAGCGTCCTTAGGGGAACTGTTTTAATAAGCGGGTCGGAATAATTTTTAATCAGCAAATACTTCTATTTAAGTGGGTCCTTTGAAGAAGCAGGAAGGTCTTTGAAGACAGTTCAAATTATGTGTTTATGTTTCTGTCTCCCCACTGGACAGCAATTGTGCTTCTCTATCTTTGAATTCTCAGCACCCCAGTATAGTACCTGCCATGCAATAGGTGCTACTTGAATAAAAGAGGAACTAAGCAGCGACACAGTAAAGGCTGTTGGTAAGAAAGCAAACATCGGTGTTAGTGTCCCTGAATTCTCCCTTAGGGATTTATTCCTTTGGATTAAACCTTGTCTTCTCCAGGCACTGTCTTTGAAAATTAATCCCCAGAAAGGGGGATTAACAAACCTTGGAATCACAAACCTATTCTCCGTTTGGAATGATCAGAGAATTTTCTCTTGAGAAGGGCTGGTAGGAGGGTGGTCTGAGAGTTCTGGGTGGGGGTGTGAGAAAATGGAGCTGAAGGTGGGGGAGGGGTTGTAGGAGAAGGAGAGAGAAAGCAGTGAGGGCAGATCATGTACTTCTGCCAA
Organism: Pteropus alecto; assembly: GCF_000325575.1. NCBI lineage: Eukaryota > Metazoa > Chordata > Mammalia > Chiroptera > Pteropodidae > Pteropus > Pteropus alecto. The sequence goes on from NW_006442107.1 coordinate 5,826,496, forward strand.
AACTGACCGAGAGACCCTCCGGGACACGCCCCCACCGAGCACTGCAGTTCTGGGAAGGGAGATGGGGTTGGGGGAGGAGGAAGGAGGGAGATCATTGTCTTCCCTGGCCAGCTCAGTGCTTTGACCCCCTGGCCCGGCCAACTGCCTGCCTGCCCAGTGACCACTCAGAAGGCAGGAGGAGGCAGCAGTGACCTTGGTGTTCTTGATCCTACAGGGTGGGCAGTGTTGCATCCACTACCTCAGAATGTCCCAGGGAAAGGACCCCTAGTCACAGGGGCTGAGGGCAGGGTCCCAGGCAGTGACTCTCAGACACAGCACAAAGGGCTTCACTCAGCTTCTGCCAACTGCACCCTGCTCCACATCCTAGTCCCTGTCTTCCTGCCAGTATCCACTACCTATCCCACCTCCTCCCTGAAGCCTTCCCTGGTAGCCCCCTTAACTCTACATTCTATAAGATGTGTCTGCACAGAGGGTTGTTTCTATCATCACGCACACACCGGACTCTCTGGCCAGAACATGTAAACCCTTCCGTGTTTGCTCAGGCATTCCCCAAATCCCAAGGAGCCTCCTGCCCTGGAGAAGTGGGCCAGACCCCTGTGCATGCAGAGCCCTCAGGACCCTCTAAATTCCAGTCCACAGGAAGCCGGCCTCATCAACCTCTTTTCCCAGACTCTGCATGGCCTTGTCTCTCCTGGTCTGGGATGGCAAGAGGAGGTGTGCAAAGACAACTCAAGAGACACTTCTCTCTGACGTCTAGAGCAGAGCTGGCCAAGCTGCTGCCTGTTCCTGGAACAGCATTCTCCCTGTACAGCTGGACTACAGGTTGGGGTACAGGAGCTTCCTAGTGGAAAGGTAGCGCCAGCCACAGGCGAAAAGAGCAAGCCCCAAGCTGAGTGCCAAGGGCCTGAGCCAGAGCTCTTCTCTCTGGATTGAGATCTGAGTGTGTCTCTAGTGTGCACTGCACAATATGGGGTTTGGAACTGTCATATTTCAGAGCTGGAAGGAATTTGATGGAATTCAATGCAGCACTTTATTATGCCGTATTGAATTGTTCCCTAATTGTTTCAAGACTGTATAATTAGGTAATAAATTGTGTGGTCTGGATGACGAGTGCTCCAAGAGCTCCATGTAGAAGTCAGAGATGCTTCCGTGGAGGGGTGAGTCTCGAGTTGGACCTCGAAGGGCAACGCCTGTGGCAAAGCCCTGTTGAGGTCTGATTGTGTGCCAGGCGTCCTACCGCGTTTAATTCTCACCCTCAAACCTTTGAAGTGGCTACTGTCATCGTCCGCAGTTACAGATGGGAAAACTGAGAGTCACTAATTCCAGGTGGTGTATGGTGGAGCTGGGACCCACTCCACAGAGTGTGACTCTGGGTTCCAGCACTAATGGGTCACGCTGGACAGATCCCCCAGGGTTGGACTGGGTCTCTTCAGCTCCTGGCTGTTAGACTGTAATGAAATGGCTGTACTGGTGAGTAGGGATTATGTGCATACTCCCTCCCTATCATGAGTACTGCCATCAGCACTATAGGCAAGATGACCTGTAGGGTCTCTTACCTCCCTTGTGTTTTTTTTATCTTCCTTGTGTTACCCCTATTCCCCAGCCCCTGTGCTTGGTGTTTTTCTATTACCCCCGGAAAATTCTTCCTTTCCACCTTCTCCTGGGGTCCTGCATTTCAAGCAGGAGCCCTTAGTGGCAAGGTTACCCCAAGGGAAAGAACTTCCCATGGTATGGTGACATCGTTGGGGGCCAGGCAGCAGTGGGTCTGTACATTGTACGTATAGGCTGGCTTAGCATAAGCCTATCTGGCCAATTTTCACATCTGCAGAAAAGGACAAAAATAAATGCATAAATAAAGGGACAGAGCTCTTAGGCTCCAGCCAGCTGGGAAGAATTTGGAGGATCAGGAGCAGTAGGACGTTGTGCGTGTGAAGGCTGGCCAGGGCGCGTTTAGACACATGGAGGCTTCTGGCTGCTGAGATGAATTTTACAAGGGGAGCTTTTCAGGGCTCCCTGGTTTGGCCCAGAAAATAAGGCCACCGCACATGTGCCGTTCCAGGGAATGTGCTAGACACATGATCTGGGGCCCTGCAGAACTGCTGTTCGGGGAAAGGAGGAGTGGTGGCATTAAGCTTTGTCCCTGACCCCCCAACCCCGCCCCACGCCAGGAAGGACACTCCAGTGAGGCTCACACCAGGAGCAGATTAATTACCAGACTATCGAGGGTTGCAGTTAGGACATCGGGCGCTTTAGCTTTCTGTTCTGATCTCTCAGGACAGCTCGGGGGATTCCTGTGGACACACGAGGAAACCCTGGCCCAGAGAAGGCCGTGGTCCAGGCAGGGGTCCAGGCCAGGTCTCTCCTCCTGGCAGCAGCATCCTGCGGGTAACAGCCAAGCCCTTCTTGCCTCTCTCTCTACCTATTTGGGAAGATGCTCCAGTCCTTCGAGTTGTCAGGCTGCAATTTGCAGACTCTGATTTCTGTGCGTTTGCTCTGGCGGGTAGTGTGCGGTCTCGAGACAACAGCTGTTCTGGCTCTAGAAATAGCACTGAGCTCACTGTGCGGCGGTGGGAAGGGGAGGGGCTGCTCACAGAGAAAACCCCAACGACCTGACCGTGGCTTGTCAGAGTCAGAACATGGGTTATGGGCTCTTGGAAGCCTGAGGTTCCCTTTCTAGTGTCACCACTAGACACTAGCTGAATGACTGTGGCCAAGTTACCTCTTACAGTCTGAGTCTCAGGGATAATATGGGGAAATAACGCCTGCCTCACAGGGCTGTTGGGAGGATTAAATGAGTGACAGTTAAAGAGTCTAGTATCAGGCTGCCAGAAACAGTTGTGCGGGGTGGGCACTGCACAAAGATACCCAGCCGAGGGGTCAGGTGTGTCTCAAATCCAGCTCACTCTCACTTGACAAGCCATGTGCCTGGCATGTGGCTTAATTCATTCGGAGAAAAAGGTGCTTTTTCATAATTTGTATAGAGGTACCATACCCACACTGGTTTCCTACCCAGTATGGAATAGATAAACTACTCTGTGGTTCTCTGAGACTCTGGGTTCAGACTGCTGAGCTGGGGAAGCTGCCCTGTTCCCGAGGCTGGTGGAGGCCTAACAGGCCTAACAGGTGAGTCCTCGCATGATACAGTGACCTCTCTGGGCTCCCGTTTTCTTGAACACTGTTAGCACCTGGGGAGGAAGGGGAGTGTTCGATAGACAGTTGAATGCATGGGCCTTATCCTGTACCAGCCAGTAGCTGCTGGGGCTTAAATTACTGTGGCCCTCAAGGAAGACCCTCATGGTCCCAAAGAAGCTCTGGAGAAGGATCAGGCCAACAGGGGAGACCTGTGTGGAGCAGGCTTATGGGGTAAGGCTGGCAGGAATGACAAAGCCAGACTCTGCACACTGGACCCAGGGCCTGCTGAAACGAGGCCTCCTTAGCCTGCAGAGCTGGAGCCCAAGTCTGGGTAGGAGGAGGGGGACTAATGGTCACCTTGGCATTTGTCTTCCCTTAGTGGAGGCCACCACCTGATGATCAGGTGGCCAGGGCTTCCCAGAGCTGCCCACCAGTGTTTCTAAGGGCACCAAGACATGGGCAAGACAGATGCAGCCTGGCACCAGCATCAGACTTGGCTGCCAGAAGCCAAGTGGCATCTGAGATGAGCTGGACTCCTATCTGACCGTCTGGGACTATTTATACCAGTGAGGTGTCGAGTATGATGCCAGGGTCCTCTTCCCTTTGAGCTGGGTAGAGATCGTCTTTCCAGAATTGTAAGAAGAGATCGTGACTAATTCACCTTGAGAGGCTAATGGAGTTAAGAAGGTTGGAGAAACTGCTTCTGTCAACCTTCTAGTAGGCTAAGGGCAAGCTAGAGCTATTTCAAGGGAAATCTAGGAAAGGGCCTTTATTAGTGACTTCCAATAATAAAAGAGTCATAACTCCATTACAGAAAACTTGTAAAAAATACAGAAAAGTATTTTTAAAACCACTCACAATCCCATTACTCAGAGAAACCCACCATTAATATTTTGTTGCATTCTCTCTCTCTTCCTATGCATTCACAGGTCTATAGATAATTCTTTTGGGGGATCACAGCTTTGTAAATTGCATTTTCCACTCAATATTATTATGTTAGCCTCTTCCTATGTCATTGTACAAAAAAACGTAAGCATCATTTTTGATGTTTGCATAATGGTCTATATTCTTGGCCATCCATCCTGTCAGAAGCAGTATCTAGGGGTGACCTAGTGTGACAGTGCTTCTCACAATTTTATTTCCTCAAGTCAATCATCTTTAGAGATTGCGATGTAGCAGTACAACCTTCCAAAAGTAAAGCCCAAGTAGGATGGAGAAGGAAGCAAGGGCTACTAGCTCCATGTTCCAGATGGGAAAACTAAGGCTTAAACCTGGGCATGGAGCAGTTTTGATGACTTTTACTTGGGTACCAACTGGAGTGTTTTCAGGGCACCTGGGATGGTAGCCCTGAGTGTGAGAGGAGTTGATAGGGCTGGAGTATCAGCTCCATATTGATAGGTTTGCATTTGAAAGATGTACTCACAGGCCTACAAGTGAGTGAGTCCTTAGTATCTCTAGGTACCTCTAGGCTAGCCTGAGAGGGGCAGTCTCTCTGGGGTCAGCAAGGCCCCAGATGTCAAAGCATCAGAAACACATAGTTAATCCATGGAGTCTGCAACAGAGATGCGTGATCTGGGACATCCCCACATCGACCAGGACTCAGCATGAGCTTTGTCCGAGCACTAGCAGGGGAGACGTTTACTAAGAGCAGCAGCAGGAGGATCCAGACAATGGAGAAACTTCCTGAGTTATTCATCTCTGACTCAGCTCTGCCATCAGGCAGCAGAGGGACTGTACGCAAGCCTCTGACTTCCTGGGCATCTACTATCAGCTCTTGTCCTTTAATGGCAAGAGAAAGGGCATGAAAGGGAATGAATATTTCTTAGGTATTCCTGTATGTCAGGCACTGTGCTAGTCCTTTCCCTGAAACTCTTATCAATATCTTATTTTAACCCTGTTACACATCTGTTGCACTTTTAATACTGATTTCGCAGATGAGGAAAGTAAGGCTCAGAAAAGTGACGGGCCTGGGGTGGCCAGTGAGGGGCAGAGAAGGGAGGTGAACCCTGTTCTGAAAGCCTCTCCACCTGACAGCCGCTAAGCACATGGCACAAGACCATTTGGGATCATCCTACTGCCTAGTTCCGTGTATGAGTGACGTTGGGGATTCAGGAGAAAGGGAAACTGGGTGGAGGCTGGTGGAGGTGAAGCAGCGGGGGCCTTGTGGAGGCCATGGAGGAGCTGGCTGATTGAAGAGAGGTGCTGTTAGGTTTTAACTTCCTCCTGTTTGTGAATCTTTAGTTCATACTATTGTTCTGGCTTGGTTAGTGAGTGGCAAACACTGAGGGAACCTTGGTACCGCATTTTAGTGCTGGGTGGGCTTTATCACCTGGTTCAAACAGATTATTTTAGGGAGGAGAAAGCAGAGGCCCAGAGGGAGGAAGTGATTTAGCCAGAGTCACACAGCTGGTTTAGAGGCATATCCAAGATATGTCCACACATCTCCCGATTCCCTGAGCACTTTAGGATGAGTCTCCTCATAAGTATCTCTTGCATCACTTGAATCTAGAGTTTTTCTGGTAGCAGCCTGAGATCATGGCTTCAAATGGCTCAGGGGATTCCAAAGGGCTTAGTGCCACTGGCTCTGGTTGCAAATGATGATCTTTGTACTAAGACACCAGACCTCACTTACTATGGTGTGACTGGAAAACACCATGTATTAGAGCCAAGGTCATGGACTTTTTGTGTGTGGCCCAAAGCTGACCCCTTAGCTACAGATAGCAGAATCTATTTTAACTAGTTCAAGCAGAAAGGGATTTATTAAGGGTACAGGTTGGCTGAAGAAAGATACCAGGCAGAGCTTCCAGAAATGCCTCTCTAAACTGCATTTGAAGCGAGGCAGCCATGAAAGCTGCTGCCTCCGATATAATCATGAAGGTGCTGCCATCACTGTGGTTTCCAAGAGCCGCGCCACCCCTGCCACATTCTGTACCGGTAAAACAATGCTCTGAGCCTTGTCGTGCTTCTCCTGTAACAGTTCTGAATCAGTCTCGTGTAAGTGCTCCTCGATTGGTTGAATCTAAACTGCATCCAGAATCCTAACTGCAAGGGCGTCTGGGAAATATCCTAGCAAAGACAGAGTCTCCATGTTTGAGATTCTCACAGTGTGGAAGGGGAAATGGATACATAAACGACCATTTTAATATGATGCTATTTGCTCTAATTAAGAGATAGTCTACAGAGAGGCCCTGGAGGTGGGGGTCAGAGAAGGCTTTCCAGAAGTGGGGGTATTTGAACCGGGATACTGAAGGGTCGGTATGAGTCTGCCAGGTGAGAATGACAGAGAAAGGAGGTTTGAAACACAGGGAAACAGGAAAAGGCGCGTGTGATATTTTGGGGATTCCCCAGTGCCTTGTTCTTATTAACGCAGTTTCAATTCTTTTATGACACAAGAACAAGGAGCCAAATTATTTTGTAAATAGAAGTCAATTTGTTGTATAAAATGTTTTGATATTTTAAAATATTATTTTAATTTACTTAAATATATAACTATAATGCTTAAAAATTATTGTTATATTAAAATTATTAAGAACAGGTATTTATAAATGAAATATTTTTTAAAGTATTAAATATAAAATTATATTTAAAAGTTATTTAAAATACGAATATTTTTAAAGGAAGCCCATTTATTGGGCGAAACGATTTAGTATTTCTAACGCAGCACATCCCTGAGTTTGTACGTGCAAGTTAGACGTGTGGGAACATATGTGAAATGACAGCTGCCCCACACGGGGAAGGTGTCTGGGAAATCCTCGAGGAAGGACTTTATTTTAAATTCCTGCTCATGGCTCACAGGGCCCAGGAGGAGCCATGGGGCGCCACTCCCACTTCTGATTCTCCACGGCCACCTATTGCGAGGCCGCCGTCCCCCGACGTCTATTATGGCTTGACCCTGTAGGCTTCCCGATGCTGTGGTGTTGAAGCTGTGATGGAGTCCAACTCCCCCAGCTTAGCCTGTCCCGGTCTCTTCTGAACAACCACCAGAAGGAGAGGCCGTGAGGCGAGGGCGTACCTGGCCTCTGCTGTGAGTGGCCCCACCAGCCTCGGTGGCCGAGCCCAAGCCCAGCAGTGAGCTACTGTGTCTTACCTCTGAGGGACCCTCCCCCAGCCCACAGTCAAGCGGTTGCTCTTCCTTCCCTGGGCTGGTACGAACTGTCTGGTGCGAGGAAGGGACGTCTTAAAGGTCTCCTCGCCCAGTGGCAGTGGGAGGCTGGAGGGCCCTTTTCAGGGGACACCCGCTGTCCTTGGAGGTGAGTGGACAAGAGCAGCCCTGAGTCAGTGTGCAGGTTCATGTTCTAGCTCTGCCGCCTACCATCGGCACGACTCTGGGCAAGTGAGTTAACTCCCAGAGCTTGTTCTGGTGCATAGTGATGATGATCTGTTTCCTCCCAGGCTAGTTACAAAGCCTAAAAGTGAATGCCTCCATGTGGAGTGCTGGGCACTGCACTTGGCCCGTGGCAAGGGCTTGGCGTGCATTGGCTGAAATTGGTGCTGTTACTCTGCCTGAAGGTACAGAAGGAAACCTGAGGTGGCTCTGACATACCTGGAGCCAGCTGATGTTTGAGCACTCTCTGCAATGAGACCGAGACCAAGCCCAGCCAGGGCCTCCAGTGACAATGGGGCCTGGAGCGCCATCTGTGTAGCCTCAGTTTCCCCAGGTTCCATGTGGGGAGAAAGAAATGTCAGTCTCACCTAGTCACAGCGTGAGCATGAGGATCAAGTGGGCTAATGGAAGTGGAAATGCTTGTACAGTGGGAAAAGCAGTAGATCTCAGCTACACTTGTAGCTGTCATTGGGTGACACTTCCCCAAGAGGAGGACAAAGGGGCGGGAAAGGGCAGGACCAGCTGAAGCAGCAGGCTCACCGCCTGACCCTCAGTGCTGACACCTTCAATGGCTGGTCACAAGAAGAGCCAGAGCAAAAACATGCACAGATTATCCTTTTCTTCTCCTTTGCGTCAACTTGAAACCAAATCTGCTTCTGAATGTCATGATTTGCTGAAATGGGGTCCTGCTCCCATACATGCTATACTCCCAGGGTATCGGGGGTACTGTGTGTAGTCACCTACCCATGAGCAGACTGGAGGCCCCAGTGGTCCTGGAGCCCCCCACCATGTATCTGCTGGGTGGAACTGATTTGCTCTGTTTATTTGACCAGGACAGTTCCCCACTCCCCCACAGAAGAGCCCTGGCAGGCCCCTGAAAGTCAGGCTGGCTTCTCTGCATAGTAACCTCTGTTCCTGTTGGTTCCCAGGTATTTTGAATTTTACGAGGGCCCTTTAGAATACAACTCCACAAGATGCCTGGAGCTGAGGCACGAAATCTTGGAAGTGAAGGTCCTGTCCATGTGAGTGTGGCCAGGGTGGGTGGTGGGTGCATGGTGCACGTGGGGGACAGGGCAGGGGGTGGGGGGAGGGGGATTTGGGCAGAAGGAACCCAGAAACATGGTGGATCCCAACAGAGCAAGAATTAAGTCTCCTTCCCTGGGCCCTGGCATTTGGAGAGCCCTGCACGGCTGTACACAAGGATGATTGTGTGTGTTTTATGAAAAAGAATCCAAATTTCCAAGGTCACCTCTGGTGACTCAGGCCTTTCAGTCTCCGGCTCAATTACGAGCCTCCGAGTTTATCATCACTGGGCTCCTCACGAATAGAAATTGAAGAGGGTACGAGAGCGTCTTACCTGAAATTCAGCCCTTTGTGCCCAGAGTTAAGCATCACCCTCTTGCTATTGCCTTTTAAAAATGTTATATTCATTAACGTTTTTAATTTTTTTATTATTTAAATGATACACTGTTCAAGAAGTATACAGTGATAAGTCCCCTGCACACGGTCCGCCATTTCTCCTCCTCAGAGGCATCCCATGTACCCTTAGACGCCTTCTAGAAAGTCAATGCACCTACGTCTGCATTTTCTAAACTTTTTCTTTTATTTTCTTTATGTATATATATGACAAAAGAACCGTGCTCTCCTCTTTCCGCTCGACACTTTGTCACCTATGGCTCTTTTGCCACCCATGGGAGGGAAAGCACACCACATGCTGAACATTTCAGTGCGTGTGTGTGCCTGCCCCAACTTGCCCTCCCTCCTAGGACTGCCGCGAAATTCAGTAAGCCCGGTGAGAGGGATTTGTATTGTGTTCATCATTGCGGGTCGTACGTTTATTTGAAAACCGTCATATCTGGATGTGGAAGAAATGCAGTTCATTTAGGCAGGCAGCGTTGGGTGCTCATGAGGACTGCACCCTGACATGATCCCCAGGGCCACTGCCCGTGGCGGGAGCCATCGCTCCTTGAGCCATTTGACATGATTTCCAAGTCGTGTGGGTCATAGGGCATGGGCCTTGGGGTCAGGCGGATCTGGGATCCAAAACTGCATTGGGTCTTACCGACTCTGCATCTTTAAACAAAAGACTTAACCTCTCTGAGCCTTTCCTTACCAACAAAACGGGGATGCTTGTACCAATCTTTTAGGGGTTGCCATAAAGACGAGGTGAAAGTAGGTAGCCCAGCAGTCCACATACATCCTAACACAAGTAATAAGTGCCCAATAAATGTTCGTGTGCTTTCTCCCTTTCCTTCCCTCCCCTTTCTTTCCCTTCTGGAACCACCGCCACCACCAGCAGCAACAGCTTTTTCTGGGCTGTCATTCAGACTCCTTACGCTTAACAGCTGCAGGAAAGTTCCAAGATAAGACCAAACATCCAGCTGGGATTAGGCACTGGTGTTTAAGGTTCCTGTACTAACCAAGGGGCCTGCTACCCTCTCAATAGATAAACACAGCTCACCCTCCGGTCAATCTCACCTGGCCCCAGGCTGAGGACCCCTGGAGCCTACCCTCATGGAGCTCACAGCCTCAGGGAGGGGGAAGCGGACATTAAAAATTGGTTACCCTAGGAGACAAGGGGATGACAAGGGACTTGACCTGGGCGGGGGCAGGGAAGGGTCATCAGGCAAGCTTCTCTGAGGAAGCAATGCTGGTGCTCTGGTCTGCAGAGCAATAGCAGTTAACTCGACCAAGAGGATTCCAGACAAGGGAACAGTTTGTGCAAAGACCCTGTGCCAGGAAGGAGCCTACTGTATGACAGGCTCTGAAGGGTCAGGGCAGCTTCATGCCAGTGTGAGAAGGGACATGGAAGCCATGCTGCTGGAGGGGCAGACAGGGGTCTGACCTTGTGGGGCCTTGCAGTACAGACCTGGATTTAGATTTTATCTTAATCCAAGGGCAGCGGGAGCCCATGGGAAGGGTTTTAAGCAGGCGGTGGTGGGGCTACGATGTGATTGGTGTTTGTTACATTTCACTGAGGAGCTGAGATTTAGTGGCAAAGATGGCTGCCTGGACCTCGGTCAGGAGCCAAATTTATAAGCTCACAAGCAGAGCCCTTTATCTTTTCTAAGACTTCAAAGATCTCAGGCCCTGAAACATTGCATTGTGGAAAGCCAGAGAAATCTTGTTGAGAACATACCTTAGAGTTTTCCAAGGGTAAATAATTAATTTTTTAAAATTATAGAATGCTGAAAGTCTCTTCATGGTTACTTCCAGGTCTGCACAGAAAGAAAGACCTGACAGACCTATAAATTGGATCTCCTTCTGTCGCTTCCCATCCCTCTACCCGTATATTTTTTATATGTTAGTATCAGTCCCTGTATTAGTTTGCTTGGCTGTCATAACAAAGTACCACAGACTGAGTGGCTTGAACACCAGAACTTTATTTTCTCACAGTTTGGGAGGCTAGAAGTCAGAGATCGAGGTGTTGGCAGATGGTTTCTTCCGAGTCTCTCTCTTTGGCTTTCAGATGGCTGCCTTCCACCTCTGTCTTCTCACGGTCTCCCCTCTGTGTGACGGCGCCCTAAATTCCTCTTCTTATAAGGACATCAGTCACGGTGGATTAGTGCTCACCTAATTAGTGACACCCTCGTGTTATCATTTTAACTTCATTACCTCTTTAAAGACCATATCTCCAAATACAGTCATATCCTGAGATATTGGGGGTTAGGGCTTCAACATATGCATTTTGGGGGAGTCACGATTTAGCTCATAATCGTCCCTATCACATTGTCCATTTAGAGACCAAATTAAAAATGACCCGGGCCCTTGGTTTCAAGCCTAAATCATGAATGTCGTGGGGTGTGTTAGGGAACCTCATATTTCCTCATGATCTGTGCCCACCCTTTTCCCCTTGTCATGGACTCATGTTGGTGGCATTTGGTTCTCTGCTCATTTGGCTCTAGTTCTCAACTCTGCCCTTGGGACACTTGCTTGGTCTCCTGAACTGAGCAGCCATCACAGCTGGTGCCCTCTGGGCCTTGCACCACCCTGTCTCTTTCGTGACAGTTGCCCTCTCTGTGGTCCCCAGGCCCCGGGTGTCTGGGCACTGGTGGTAGGTCCTGGAGGTCTGAGAGGAGAAGGATGGTCAAGGGGCATCAGGTGTGAGTTTGATGGGACATTGGGGCTCAGCGAGCCCAGTTCCTCCTTTTCTGAGTTTCCAAGCTGAAGGTCAGTGCGCCCTTCAGGGCTAAAAGCAGAGAGCCCAGAGGTGGCCTGTGATCTGAGTGGTTCTGACACCACCTGGGCACCTGCGGGCTTCACTGTGCTCCAGCCCAGAGCTATGAGCAGCACTCGTGGTGGAGACACTGAGGCATTGGGGAAAGGTTAAATTCCCAGCTATGAATGGAGGGGGCTGGATGGATGCATTCCAAGGCCCTTCAGGCACACAAATGTCAGCTGGCGTTCTGTCTGAGGAGACAGGGATGTGTGCGATTCATCTGGGAACGAGTCTGATCCAAAGTTGCCCAAATCAATGGTAAAACTCAGTGAGCCGGAAAATTCCCACATGGGCAAGGTTTTGTTCCCTGACAATGTCAGATGCATGAGAAATTGCTCTATGATGATTTGTTATAAAAACACATTGTCACTAATACTCGTAAAAATTATTTATGTTTGAAGTTAGTCATTCTAGAGCCTCTTTATTTTTAAACCAGCTGCTTGCTGCCTGTACTCATACCCAGATGGTCTCACCTCACCCTGCTGGCCTCTCCTGCTGCCCCTTCTACATCTTTCTGGGTGTGGGGAAACCTCACTGAGCCTGGTGCTGAGACAGGAGAGAGGCTGGGGGCCAGGGCCAGGCAGGGCTCCCCAGGGTGGGCCTGTTGTGCTCAGGCATCTCTGAGTCCTGGAGTCTGACCCTGCATGGGCTCAGGACACATTGTTAAATAAAGGACTGGATAGAGGAAGTGGATGAGTCCTGGGTGGAAACAAGGGAGGCCATGGAAGAAAAGAGGAGAAAGAAGAAAGATAATGAGATGACCATTATCATCTCATTATCATCACCGTCTCTAGCATATGCCTAGAAAAATCAAGTAGAATATAGAAGCTTATAATGATAAAAAGCCCCACACCCTTTCCCCCAGTCCTGCTCCTTCCAATTCTTGGCTGTTTCTTCTGGTAATTACCTCCATACACCTAAGTATTATGTGCCTGCTGCTTCCTGACCTACCCTATTTGCACAGTGTGCACTGATGTCCTGCTTCGCTGGGTGAGGATTCAGATCCCTTACCCCACACCCAACCACCTCCTCACCTTTCCTGGCCGAAGGGTATTGCTGTTTTAATTCTTCTGTTTATAGATTGCTTAAGTAACCTATTTCTTATTCTACCAAATATTGACTATTAAAATTACCCCTACTTTTCAGTTCCAGCCTCTGGCTTCAATCATCCATGAATTTATCTTTAAAATGTCAAAGCTGGTAACAGGTATATCCTATTTGTAGCCATAGCAAGCCTTTTTTCAGGTTTTCTTTATAGGTTGACTCTAAAATTTGAAGATCAGACAATAGTGATTCCACCTCCCTTTCTTGTACATTTCCACCCCCTCTCCTTTTTTTTTCTGGAGCTTCTACTCGTCTTTTCTCCCTTGAACTCTTTGTTTCTATTATGCCCTATTTATGTTTTTCCTGCCTCTCCATCAACCAGGCACTCCCTCAGGGTTTCCCTTCAACCTCTTGTTCCCACCTGGACAGGCTGCCCTCCTGTAGGTCACATGCCATTGCCCTGGGACTTCCTCCTCTGCCTATTTAGGTCGGGTTCACCTTGGCTTAGAACCCATAGCTGCTTCTTTCTTGGTCTATTCATTTTGCTTCCACCCATCTTCCTTCTCCCTAAAAATGATGGGTGGGAGGTAAAGTTTTGAGTCATTCTGTGTCTACGTGACTTTAATTCTTCCCTTGTACTTGATTGTTGGTTTGGTGGGGTCAGTATGTTAAGCAGAAGTCTTTTCCCCCTGAATGCTGAAGACCTTCTCCTTCACCTTCTAGTGGCCAAGGCCATATGGGCCTGACACTGGTCGTTCCTTTGGAGGTCACCTGCCTTCTTCCTTGAGTCTTTTCAGATCATGACAGTTCTGAAATGTCCCAGTCGTGTGCCTCAGGATGCACATCCAATGGGACGTCTTCATCTGGGTTCATGTCTAAACTCTTGAACTTTCTCTTAAATATCTTTCCTCCTCTCCATTTTTCTCTGCTTCCTTTTCTGTTACCTCTGAGTCGTATATTGGATTTTATCGATAGCTCCTCTAGCACTCATATATTTTAATCTCATCTTTTGCAATTTTTTTTTTTGCCGTTTGCTTCTTCTTTCTGAGAAAATTCCTTGACTTTATGTTCTAGCTCCGCTAATGCACTTTTTTCTCAAGAGCTCTTTCTTTGTTCTCAGAGCAGTCTGTTATTATTTTAAGGATGTCACAACTTCTTGAATATCTCTGGAGACATTAGTAGAATATTTTTAAGTTCTATTTTTTCCTCTAGTAGTCTTCTCTTTGGTCATTTTTTAAAATGAGTATTTTAAATTTATTTATTTATTTTGTGTGTAGGCACACAGAGTGATCAATATGAAATAGTTTAATTGGATATACGGGCTTATATTTTGGAGAAATTTATGACAAAAAGTAGTATAGGATAAATAATGAAAACAAAAACAGAAAGATAATACCCATAATCATACCATACCAAAAAATCAAATATTTTTTCTAAATTTATTTTTCAATTCAGTTGGCATACAATTTTAGTCTTAGGTGTACAATATAGAGATTAGACATTTAGATACATCACTCAGTGATCACCCCAATAAGTCTAGCACCCATCTGACACCTTACATAGTTATTATAATGCTATTGATTATATTCACTGTGCTGTACTTTACATTCCTGTGACTTTTTATTTTATTAATTGGCAATTTGTACTTCTTAATCCCTTTTACTTTTTTCACTCATCCCCTAACCCTCCTCCCATCTGGCAACCACTGATTTATTCTCTATATCTATGAGTTTGTTTCTATTTTGTTTGTTTGATTATTTTAATTTTTAGATTCCACATAAGGAAATCATATGGTATTGTCTTTCTCTATCTGCCTTATTTCACTAGCATAACATCTTCTAGGTCCATCCATGTGGTCACAAAAGGTAAGATTTTATTCTTTTTTTATGGCTGAGTAATATTCCATTGCATATTGTACTACATCTTCTATATCCATTTGTTTATTAATAGACACTTAGGTTACTTCCATATCTTGGCTATTATAAATAATGCTACAATGAGCATATGTCTTTTTGAATTAGTATTTTGGATTTCATGGGCTAAATTCTCTGTGGTCATTTTATCTGATGGTTTATCTTGGTCTGTTTCCTTCAGGTTGACCAGGTGATCCTTGGTTATCTATTTATATTTAAATTTAAACAATACAAAACTGATAGAAACTCTGAGTCTGGGAGCAGGCTTTCTTTGGGGGTAGTTGTTCAATATGCTGCTGTCCCGTTTGCTGCTAGAATGCCCAGATCTTTTCACTGGGAATGACAATTTTTTTTTTTTTAGGCAGGAACTGACAGACAGTCTGATTCAATCCTTCTTCCCCACCTCTGCTGGACATTAAATAGTTGGCTGCCATGGAGGTGGGTTTGCTGGTTCTGGATATGAACTAGCAAATGGTCCTCATTTTGACACCAAGTCCCTTCCTCACCTTCCACCCTCCTTTAAAATTTTCCACGTGGACCAGCTCTATCTCTAGGCTGTGCCTTCACTCCTTATGCCCTCCCGTCTCCTTCCACATACTTGCTGAAATCTCTCTTCCACTGAAAGTCCCCCGTCCCCAGCATTCTATTCATCTGGTAGGTTTATACCTTTCTAATTCGTCTTCTGGAATGTTAGTGATGTCTTGGGAGAAAGGAAGTAAGTGCCTGGGCTCAACACTTCATCTTTAAAGTGAAGATGATCTGTGCATCTGTAAAGCAATTTATAAAGTATTTTTACACATATCTCATTTGATCTTTCTGGTGACCTTTGAGATCACCAGGGCAGAGGTTATTATATCCATTTAACAGATAAAGCAGCTGAGTCTCAGAGGGATTAAATGACTTACCCGAGGTCATGTTGCTAGTTGGGGGTGGAGCCAGGATTCAAGGCTGTGTGTTCAGGCTCCAACCCTGTGATGATAAGGGCATTGGGAGCACAGAGAGTGGGACTCAAATATTGGCAACAGTTGAACTTGGGACCCCGACCTGCATTGTGGCCCTGGCTGTGAGGCATTAGCAGTGCAGGGGGCTGCTCTAGGGACCTGTAGGTTGCAGGAAGAGGGGGAGGGAAGCAGTGATTGAGCCAGGGCATCTCTGTATAATGACACCTCTCCTGATGTCACATGAGCCTGAGAGGTGAGAGCTACTGTGCGAGGTTTGAAAAAGCCGGAAGGAAGAGTCAGGATGAGAGGAGGGGCTCCTCCCAGCTCTTTGAAGCTGCCACGCAGGTCCCATAGTTAGGAGATATCTGAACTGCGTCTGAGGCCCAAGTCCCCCTCTGCTTCCCAAGTATGCGTACTTAGTCGCTATCCTGTATGACTTTTCCTGCAATCACGCCAGTTGTATATTCCCTCAGTAGGTGAGGCTTGCCCTGTTTAGGAACAACTATTTCCTCCTCCAATTAAACAAAGGGACACAGCTCTGTAAAATGAACCTGTTCAGTACCTTATGGTTAAGTATTTGCCCTTTTTTTTTGGAATCATGGACCCCTTTGGGAAGCCGATGAAAACTTCAGATTCTCCCCAAGATGAGCACATGGGTGGATAGGGGTTTTGCCTGTGATTCAGAGGTCTCATGGGGTCCCTTGAGCCCTTCGGCGGACCTCAGAGTAATAACCACGGTAGCTTTTTGATAACACTTGGCTCCTGGGGGCTGGTTACTTCCGCATTCATGACCAAAACAGAATGACCTTTAAAGAGCTGCTTCTGTACCGCACCTGAGACCAGCCAGCTTCTGAACTGGTCCACAGCCCAGTGACCTTGAACAGCTGCCTCACCCTGGAATGGGGATTGTGGGTGGACAGGAGAGAGGTTGTGGCTCTCCTTTAAGGAACCTAAGATTTGTCTAGAGTTTACCAGTGTTTCTGAGGCAGTCTGATGCAATGCTCAATGGGAAAAGGGTCCTATGATCCAGCCTTTTCTGCTGGTTTCAGTCGAAGGGAGACTCCCATGTGATTTAGACATTTCCTTTCCAGAGTATCACAAGCTGAGATGTTCAAAAACCAACTGGCGTGAAGCCTAGCAGATGGTTGTTCAGACAAAAGGAGCACATCTCAGGCTTCTTATCGCTTCCTTTCTGTCATCTGGAAATTGTGATCTGCCCTTGGAAAGGAAAAAGAAAAGGAATGCCCTTGTCGTGAGCCCTACTGTGTGCTGAGCCCAGTGTGGGTGATGTACAGACATCCCCTTAGGGAAGTGGTCTCACCCCCTTTATAGACAGATGTTCCTGGGACAACTGGTAGGTCCTTGGGGTGGGCATGTGAGGAAAAGTGTTTTAAAATGTACCCAGGTAAGGTAATCAGATAAGATAAGATACTCAGTATCTAAAATGACTGTCATGAAGGAAGAAGCTCTTCTAGATCCCTGGAAACAGAAGGAACATGAGGAGATATCAGGGTTGGTAGGAGGCAGAGGGGGTCAGGGGATAACCTGGGCGAGAGCCTTTGTTGTGATTTTCATAAGGAGGAATGGGCAAAGTGGGGCAGGCAGGTTTCAGGTTGGCTAGCCTGAGTAATTCCGGTGGGCTCTGCAGCATAGGGACTGCCCCCAGTGGTCTAATAGCTGGCCCTGGGGTGATTAGGGCAGGGGCTGGTGGCTCAGTTTATAAAGGAATTGGGTGAGAGTATTGGCTCTGGGTTGGCTGGTGTGCACGTGAAACCTGTGCTTCCAGGAGCGTTGTTTGCTATCTCTAGGAATTAGCAAGGCCCCAGGTGCCAGAGCATCGAGAACATCCAAAATAAGAATATACGGTTAATATGAACAACCAGCCCAGGACTTGGCATGTGGGGGAGCAGGAAGGGAGCATGTTTGGGAATGACGGCACTTTGTCCAGCCTGGCCCTTTCACAGACTCTCTGTTCTCCACTCCCCAAGGGTGAAGCAGTCGGAGCTCTTCGACCGGTGGAGGAGCCTGCAGATGTGCAAATGGGCAATGAACATCTCTGAAGCCAACCAGTTCAAGTACCTATGACTCGTCTGTCCTGCCCGGCCCTTCTGCTTGGGTGGTTCTCCTCCTGCCACCTCTTCGGATCCTCCTTGTCCTACAAGGCCCAGCTCCAGGGACATCTCCCTGGAGCTAGCCCTGATGAGACTTTGGAGTCCAGGCAGTGGGGAGGTTCTGGCTCCGTACGTGGGCTGAGGCAGGCACCTGCTGGGTGCTGTTCTCCACGTTCTCACTCTGAGTCCTTGCAGCGGCCCTGCAAGGTCAGCGGTATCGTCTCCAGTACAGCTGAGGTTAACTGGGACTCAACAGTGAAGCGGGTGGCAGGAGGTCTCCAGCAGGCCTGGAGGCACATTAGGCACATGAAGCATCTTCCGTGGCCTCACCCCAGGCCCCTCCCCACTCGGGGACAGCTGTTCCAACTCAGCAGGCCCCTCCATCCTGGAGCTCTTTGCTTCTTACAGACTATACTGGATGTTTGAGCCCTGCTGTCGATTATTTTTTAATTGCTCTCTAACCAAAACTGACAGATTATAAGCTCCCAGTGAGGCAAGAGCTATATCTTAAAGCTCTTCTGTCTTTGAGAGCTAAGCAACTAGCAATATCCAAACATTCTTTTTGATTAATGTTGAACTGTAGGGTCCTCTCCATCTTTAAAATTCTATGAGTATTATGGTATTATGTTAGTGTTGGTAGAACTTATTAAATAGAATTGATAGGATCCTGAGCGTGTGTGTTGAATAAACTGGATTTTGACAACTCAGGTCATAGTTTAAATGTACTGAGGAGTGATCAGCATGAAGGAATCCTGCATGGGAAGCCGTGAAAAGCAAATTACACTAAGTATTTTGTATTTTCTTTATAAGTCATTAGTTCCAGTTTGCTGCAACTCCAGGCCATCTCGAGACTGGGTAGTAGTTTTAAGTGGCACATTTAAAAAATGTGGGTGTTTAAAGTGATGACCCTTGAAGCACAGGTGCCTGCAGTCTCGAACCAGAGGCCTCTGTGAGACCGTGGAAACCCAGCTAAGGCCCAGCAGTAGTTTGCAGGGACCCACATATTATAGTAGAACATGAACTTGAGCCAAACACAGGAAGAGAGGGGAGCAGGTCCAAAGTCTAGGCTCCAAGTGCTGCCCCAAAGCCACCCCTCAGAAAGAAGTGTTACTGTGGGGACTGCATGGGTGGGTGAGACCTGCACGTGCTGAGAGTGTGGCTGATAAACAATTGGCAGGACACGGCTGGCGAGGTGCAAAAGGATGCTGTCCAGTCTGAGAAGCCTCATCAGTGGGATGCACGTGTCTGAGGAAATAATGAAGCAACAGAAAGAAGATGTGGCAGAAGAAAAACGGAGAGAAGCGTGGGAGCCTTCAGCAGGGATCAGCCAGCCCTCTCCAGAGGGGAGGCTCTGGGGGACCTGAGACCCTTCTGCAGTGAGGGTGGGCGGGGAAGTGGTTTTAGGTATGGGAAAGGGAGGTGACATCAGGTCTTGCCATGCTCTAAACGGAAAAACCTTCAAGTCTGGTCAGTCGTTGCCCTTTGCTCTTGTTTCGAACTCATTGAACAACGATGAAAT
The DNA here is from genome assembly GCF_000325575.1 of Pteropus alecto. Lineage (NCBI taxonomy): Eukaryota > Metazoa > Chordata > Mammalia > Chiroptera > Pteropodidae > Pteropus > Pteropus alecto. The sequence goes on from NW_006442107.1 coordinate 5,845,699, forward strand.
TCTTAATTCAGGTTCCCAAGACCTTGGTGCAGTGGAGCAGGGTGGAGAGCATGCGCTAGAAGACAAGCATGAGCATTCCAGTCACAGGAAAAGAATCCTGTAACAGAAGCCTTCCTTCATGCTACTGCTTATGAGTAGACACATTGGTATTCTGGTTTATACATCAGTCACTCATGAGTTGGGCCAGCAATCTATGCAGGCCAGATACTGGTTTTTCATGCTGACCTCTGGCCCCTGCTTGGCCAGGCTTCTGGCCTTCCCTTGGGGAAGCCTCAATCACATTCTGAAACCCAACCCTCCTTAAGAAAGAATGTTCTCAGTAACCAGCAGCCAGCTGAGCTCCTCAGTGAAGTCCCTATAAGAGATAAAGTTATAAAAAAAAAGTATTTGTATAACCTTCCTGGCTTTGGCAACCTAGAGCCCCAGAACGTCAGAGTTTCAGAAGAGCCAGCCCTGTACTCACAAATGAGGAAACTGAGGCCCAGGGAGGGGAAGAGACCTGCCTGAAGCCCCACAGCTGGTGGGGACTGAGCAGAAATGAGAACCCAGGCTTCTTGACACCAGGTTGGCAAGCCAAGTTTCCATCCTAGACCTAGGGTGTGACTTTCTGGACAGCTCCTCCTCAATTTTAGTTAGTGGTCATCGTCTGGACTCCTTGGAGAAAGTGTTCCATTTCTCCCGTGGCCATCTGGAGGCTGGACGTGACTTTGCCTGGAGCCAGTGTTGGGGGAAAAAGACCAGGGTGTACTCAGCCCATAGCCACTGTTTTGGGAGAAAGTGGGTCATAGCGAGCCCCAAATCCTGGATGTGGGAAAGTGGCAATTTGCATCTTTTGTACAGCCCAGCCTCTCTGCAGCCAGGGCAGCGGGCTGTGGGTCCCCAGGGCAGGGGGAGCGAGATGTGCCCAGTATCTGACCCCATTGCCACGCCTCACCAGCATGCCTGGGAGAATGTACTGACGGTGGGACGCCAGCTGCAGGGAAGAGAAAAACCAGGCTTCTCTGGCCTGGCTGACTCCCAAGCTGGCCTCGTCAGCCACATTCTCCCTCTGAGGGTGTTTGTTTTAAGCCCGCTTGCATCATTTCGGCTTTAACCCTTCTGGAGCTCATGTTTGAATGCTTTTGTGAGTGAAAACTGCAGGGATTTCTCTCTCTTTTTAAGTAACGAATACCTGAAAACTTGTTTTCGAAGCCATTTTCCACTTTCTGCAGGAAGTCATTCAATGTCAACCTGCCATCCCAAATTTCTGACTCTTTCCTGTTTCTAAGACGGTTTCTGAATGATTGACATGGCACATTTCTGTTTCATGTGTGTTTTGGCTTTTTGGACCCCCATGAGACAGAGTAAACACCTTGTCTAGAGTCCAGTATGGGGGCCAAGAGCCCGAGGAAGAGCTCCGCATCCTGGGTTTCCATGAAGGCTGGATAGATAACGTGCTTCCAGGAAGTAGCAGAATGCTTAGTGGATCTTGATGAAAGCTCAGATGAATGACTCATCTCGTAATTGGCAGGTGCCTGGTGGTAGAACACCTATGTGAGTGACGTTGTGCAGGATCTGGAGAGACAGGGTCCCTGCCATCAAGGGCCTTTCATTCAAGTAGGGAGGGAGTTGGCAGATGATGAAGTGGGTGGGACCCGGTTCAGAGGCCAGCGCAGTCAGTGGGGAAAGGGAAACTAGGAGTTCATGGAAAGAAAACTGGCCGGACCCTAAAAGGCCTTGGCATTGGGAGGAGTATTGAAGGGGAAGGGGACAGAGTGAGCAAACATGTGGGGTGGGAAGGGGCAGGTGAGAGAAAATGTCTCCCTGACGGGTCTTAACTCCATGACCCCTCTGTTCTTCAGGAGGCTTGCTCTGTCCCATGTCACCGGTCTCTCCTGTCTCTCTCCTGCCCGGCAGGTCCACTCTGTCCAGGTGCTGCAATGCCCCTTCCTTCCTCTTTACTACCCAGAAGAACACTCCCCTGGGGACAAAGCTCAAGTACGAGGTGGACACCAGCGGCATCTACCACATCAACCAAGAGATCTTCCGCATGTTTCCCAAGGTGCCTCTTTGGGCGGAGCGGTGAGGGTGGGGCAATGGCCTTCGGGAGCCAGTGCAGTCAGCGGGGGCAGGGAGCTGACCGTCCTGGCCCTCTGTGGCCATGCCTGTGTGGTTGGCACTGCTCTGCTGTGCCCTCTGCACTAATTTGTCCTCGCCCTGGTTGGCCATCCTCTCAGGCTCTGTAGAACGTCCTCTGGGGTTCCTGGGGGTTCTGTCTGGCACAATGAATATCAACTGGCTATTATTTGAGTGACTTTTGGCAAGAAAGTGGTTGTAAAATTTCGGTGGTTTATTGCCTGTAGGAGACATCCTGAAGCTATCTGGGCAAATGATAATCGTTTGTCCCCCACCTGAGGGAGGCACGAGAGCAAAACCATCCATGCAAAAGTTGTGTGTGCACCAGGAATCACCAACCAATAGAAAACAAGGCACTGAAAGATTGGTCTGGTACTGGATGACTTTAGGTGGTCATTTGTTTTTCAAGGTCTCAGTCTCCCTGTCTGTAACACAGGGGGTTAGACTAAGGATAGCTGCTTATAACAGGAAATCTAAAATAGTAGAGACTTAAAGAAGATAGACCATTTATTTATTTATTTTTTCACATATAAGGAATCTGGAGGTAGGCTCTTCATCCAGGGCCGGCACGGTGGCTCCCTGGTCACAGAGCGAGGGCTCCGTGTGAGTGGACTACACAGATCACCGGAGCTCAGGCGCATGCACTCAGGTTTGGTCTGTGCTGCATCAGGCTCTCAGAGAAGGGGCCCCAAGGCCAGATTCTGACGGTCGCCCTCTCAAGCAGAGGAAGGTTCCACGGGACTTGTTCACAACTAACTCCTGGAGAGCGCCGGGCTCAAGGCAGGACTCTGTGGGTCCTGTTTGTAGAAATGCTGAATGGGGGCATGTTCAGGTCTTTCTGCATGAAATTTGAGGGTCTGGGCTTCCCTGCTTCTCGGGGGAGTGCTAACGAAACAGAGCCCAGGGTTTCCCTGTGTTCCGTTATCACGCCAGAGTGTACTGATAAGGTCGCTGTTGTAGGGGCACCGGGGAGAAGCCGAAAGTGGAGAGGTATCCCACGTACCTCCCACATCACAGTGTTGGAGGACGATGGGGCGTGAGCCATCTTTACGAGGTGGGTCTTACAAGGCTTGGAGCATGAGGTTGACAGCAGGTAAACTTGCATCTCATGCAGGTAATGCCAGTGGGTGACACACTGCTTGGTTATGACATATGGGCCCAAGAAGGGCCACAGGTATAGACCACTGAGGCCCAGAGAATTAAAGCAGGGATTGCCAAATGTCCTCTGAGAAGTGCCAGAGAGTAAATATTTTAGGCTCTGCAGGCCATATGGTCTCTGTCACAACTACTCACCTTTACCGTTCTTGCAAAAGCAGCCGTAAACATGAGAAAACAAATGAGTGTGGCTGTATTCCAACAACGCTTCGGCTCCTCTTAGACATGGAAGTTTGAATTTTATATAATTTTTACATGTCACAAAATATTCTCATTTTGATTTTTTCCAACTATCAAAAAATATAGAATACATTCTTAGCTTTCAGACTATGCAGAAGCAGGTGGTAGGTCAGATATGACCCTCAGGCCATAATTTGAGACCCCCTGAACTAGAGCATGTGACACAGAAGTATTTCCTGAACGTCCCTAAAAGTGAGTATTTCTTTGAGTTTGTAAAAAAATGGAGCTTCTTAGTCTTCTACCCCTGCCCTGAAGATTCTGATTCCATGGTCTGGGAGGGACCCCAGGAACTCATATTTTCAGAAAGTCCTCCAGGTAGTTTTTGATTTACAGCAGTCTGAGAAACACTGACATAGAACGTAAAAAGCCTTTGATGGTTTCTCCAAAGATGACTGCTTTTTCCCTTTCTCCAGTAACAGGCAAACAGTGTGGTTCTGCCCACCGGTCATGAGATATCCTTGTTCCCCGTCTTGGCCCCCTGGGCCTTTCGCTCCAGGGAGTAGGGGCCATGAGGATGCAGCATCTCCTTTAGGTTTAGCCTCATTCCCAGTGATCCCATTGTAATGTGATTTTCCCTGATGTCCATCTGGCAGTTGGTCCTAACAGAAGCCCAAGGTGCTGACCAGGGCTGTTCCCCTACAGGGCCGGCCAGCTGGTATGTGCTGGGAGGTTAGCTGCCCATCGGCCTCCTTGTGTCAGAGATGGAGGGGACCTTTGGTAATAACGACCTGGTCCTCTCACTGAGACCCCTCTGGGCCGAGCCCTGCACTGGGCAGGCTTTCCATTGACATCCATGTTTCTCAACCTGGGTGCAGTTTGGGGACATTTGACGATGCCCGGAGACATTTTTCATTGTCATGACTGGGGGATGCTCTTGACATCTAGTGGGGAGAGGCCAGGGATGCTGCTAAATATTCTACAGTGCACAGGTCAGCTCCCACAACAAGGTGTGGTCTGGTCCAAAATGTCAACAGTCCTGAGTTCAGAAACTGCTTTACATCATCTCATTGAATCACATGAAATACATGTTGCCATCCTAATTTTATAAACTACAACACTTTAATTTGTAACAAATTTTGTAAAATTTACAAAACGAAGTCGCTGAGAGCTCAAACAACTTGCCCATGGTTCCATCACCTCATTATGGGGCAAAACCAGGATTGAACTTGGGGCTTTTGACTAGAATGCCCAATCCTGGTTTGCCCATGGTTTGCCCAAACTTTCCAGGTTTGACCAAATGTAAGTCCTACATCCCGGGCAAAGTCTTCTGGTCCTGGGCAAACTGGGACAGTCGGTCACCCTACCCTTGACTCCAGGTCTGTCTTCCTGCCCTGTGCCTGCCCAGTTCTACGTGCTTCAGGTGAACCATGAGGGAATTATGGCCTAGAGTGGAGACTAATGGAACCAGGTCTCCTAACTCTCAGGCCACTATTTGCTTTGTCTGCCATCTTGCCTGTGGTCCCCTAGAAAGCATGCCCAGGGAGTCTTTGTGGGCAGCCAGTGTCCATACCGAGGTAACCCTGCCAACTGAGGTATGACAAGATCAAAGCACTGTGAGATGCTTACTCTGTGAAAGTTATCATCACTCAGGGGAAGTCCAGGGCTCCCCTGTGTTCAGAGCTCTTTCTTTGCAGAGAGCCCAGGTGTCCCAGCCTCTCACTGCTCCCCTGATGTGGCCTTGCTTGCTCACCCTCAGTCTCTTGTCCCTGCTGTTGCCATGAACTGACATGTGTCCCAGTTCGGATGATCTTTCTGTCACAGGCCTGTGTCCTCCTTGTGGAGCAGAGGGAGAGTCCGTACCTCTCTCTGAGTTGAAGGTCCCTGGGTGGATCTCCCCATCTCTGCTGCCAGTCATCCCACAGAACACCTGCATTAATCATTAAAATATTTATCTTACCAGTCATAAAAAAGCTGAGCTTCTAAACACTGGGAAAGCCAAAGACAAGCAGGGCTAGCCATAACCAGTCCTTCCTTCTCTTTGGAAACCTGGAGCATCCCAGGACTTATTGAAAAAGGCTGTGGAGACCTGGCTTCTGGTCCCAGCTCATTCGTAATTGCCTGTGGAACTGACAAGTCATTTGACCTCTTTTCTCATCTGCAAAGTGAATAACCAGTTTTCTCTTAACATTTTCTACAAGGGCAGCTCATGGGGCTGTGAGGAGTGGAGGCGGATGGGGGTACGGAGGTGAGAGCGCCAGATGAAGGCTGTGCTCCTGTCTCCCCAGGACATGCCCTATTACCGGTCCCAGTTTAAGAAGTGTGCAGTGGTGGGCAACGGAGGCATCCTAAAGAACAGCCGCTGCGGGAGCGAGATCAACAGCGCTGACTTCGTCTTCCGGTAAAAGAATCCCCCTCGTCCGCACCTGCCGCTTCTGCCCCCAGGGCCCTCCCCCTTTGTGCCCTTCCCCCAATGCTGCCCCGTAAGTGATTAATCCCCTACTCCTCACCCCTGCAGAACCTCATGCTCTGGGTTGTCCCTTCCCCTCTCCAGCACTGTCCCTTTGGGCACATGGTCGAACCTCTCCGTCTCCACATCTGCAGAATGGGAGCCAATGGCATAACAGATGTGAAGACACTGAGGACTCATGGGGACCATGCAGATCTGTTGGTGAGGCCATCTGGGCAGCCAGCTTCCTGGTTGGGTGCTCCTCTTCCAGAAGCACTGTTTGGAACCAGGCTGGCCTTGTGGCTGACACCCATATAAACTTCACCTTTGCTTACCTAAGCTAGAGGCTGGTCCTTGTATTTCTTTTTCCTTATGTAGCACTCCGTCTTACCTCTTTGGGTACCCTCGCTTACATCTTCGACCTGGATAAAGAAGATAGGTTGAAAATAAAAGCTTAAAGCAAAGACACTTGGGTTGAGGCTGGAGTGGGCTCTCGTGGGTCTTAGATTCGCAATTATCGGGCTGCTCAGTGTTGGTGGGAGAAGGGGTTAGATTGGCCCCTCCATGCCCAGGCCACAAAGATTCCACTCAGCTGGCCACCTCTGCACCCCTCTGCTCATGTGATCAGCATCCCTTTCTTCCCCAAACCCTTGCCCAAACTCCATCTGGAATGACTGACTGCACGCCTCTGGGCTGCCTGGTCTCTTCTGTAGGTGCAACCTACCCCCAATCTCAGAGAAGTATACCATGGATGTGGGGGTGAAGACAGACGTGGTCACCGTGAACCCCAGCATCATCACAGAGAGGTCAGTGACCCTCCTTCTAGACCTGTGCTGTCCAATATGGTAGCCATTAATCACATGTGGCTACTGGGCACTGAAACGTGGCTAGTCTAGATTGAGATGTACTGTCTGTAAGTGTAAAACACACACCCGATTTCAAAGACTTAATATGAATAAGAAGATGGACCATGTCTCATTAAATGTTTATAATGATTACACATTGAAATGATAGCATTTTGGATATATCGGGCTAAATAAAATATATTATAAAAATTAATTGCACCCATTTTTTTTCTACTTATTTAAATGTGCTTACTATAACACTTAAGATTACATATGTGCCCTGTATTATACTTCATTTGGACAGCACTGGTCTAGATTATCTTCACCTAGGGATGAGTCTGAGAGCTTTCAGAGTGTGATGGGAGAGAGCAGCTCCCTATGCAGTGTGTCCAGGTGACACCAGGGGTGTGGGGGTGGGGGAAAGCCTCATGCAAAGATCTCAGCCCCCCACCTGGCTCCCTCCTGGGCTCTGGATGTCTGGGAGGCCTCAAGGGAGCCGGTTAATGTGTAAAACTCCAACCCTGGTATAGTCACACCATCCAGGTCAGATGAAACGTAAGAGGGGCTGTTAAATAGGGCCAGAGGCCCAGGAACACTGACAGCGGAGTGAAGGGGCACTAGACGGATGGGAGATGAGCCAACCCCAGGGCTGTTTAATGTAAAGGAAAGATGAGTGAGGGGCAGTGGGGGGAATGCTGAGAGGCCACTGGTTTGGTGTCCTTCACTGGGGATCTTGGGGAAGACAGTACAGGTGAATGCCCCGAGGGCTCTAGGAAAAGCCTCCACTTCCTCATCACTCCCTCACTGAGCCCACCAGGCCAACCTCATGTGTTTGCGTTAAGCATTGCCACCCCCCCCTCTCCGCGCCCCCGCTGGTAACACACTAGATATTTGTCCCTTTCAGTCCAGCGTCCTTTCCTGCAGCCACTTACAAAAATATAAATGTCTCCAAGGCAGGCTGGACATTCATCTGCTGAGGTGACTGAGGTAAAAGGAGGCAGGGATGGCCTTGTGAGTCCCCTCCGTCCTTTGAAAAGACTCCGGGGTGCAGGGGTGGAGGGAGCAAGATTGCTGGGGCTGCGGGGAGTGGGCGGCCGACCCTCTCCCTCTGCGCCCGCCCGCCCAGGTTCCACAAGCTGGAGAAGTGGCGGCGGCCCTTCTACCGCGTGCTGCAGGTGTATGAGAACGCATCCGTGCTGCTGCCCGCCTTCTACAACACGCGCAACACCGACGTGTCCATCCGCGTCAAGTACGTGCTGGACGACTTCGAGTCGCCGCAGGCCGTCTACTACTTCCACCCGCAGTACCTGGTCAACGTGTCACGCTACTGGCTCAGCCTGGGGGTGCGCGCCAAGCGCATCAGCACCGGCCTTATCCTGGCCACCGCGGCGCTGGAGCTCTGCGAGGAGGTGCACCTGTTCGGCTTCTGGGCCTTCCCCATGAACCCCTCGGGTCTCTACATCACCCACCACTACTATGACAACGTCAAGCCCCGCCCGGGCTTCCACGCCATGCCCTCCGAGATCTTCAACTTCCTGCACCTGCACAGCCGTGGAATCCTCCGCGTGCACACGGGCACCTGCAGCTGCTGCTGAGGAGGCGAGGGCTGCCTGGCACCCCCGGCACCCAGAGCCGCCCTCCTCCTCTCTCTCCTGCGCGGGGCCGGGCAGTGAGAGGCCCTGGATGAAAGGCTGCCACTCCCTCGGTAGTTCAGCTTGGTACTCGGGTCCTGTGGGCCGAGAGGCAGGGATGGGGGCTGGTGCAGAGTCAGCTCTGTGCTAGGCATCCTGGGCCTCAGCCTGGGTCTTGTGGCTCCGCCCTGCCCACAGTAGCATGTTGCTGGGCCATACTTTAAGATTCAGGCTCTGGGACTGCAAGTGAATAAAGCACATTTCCACTAAATTTTAGCATCCAAGAGAGCACAAACTGTAGCAGCCTTGTTACAGCTAAAGGAATGCCCTATAAAGAATGGAAAAGAGGGAGATGGGACATATGAACATGGGTGAAATTTAATTCAGGCTTTTGGGTTCCTGAGTTTTATGCTGAGCCCTCAAGCCCTGATTCGCTGTCTGGAATCTCAGAGCTTAGAGGCCAACCCAAACGCCAGAGCTTCTCGTCAAGACAGAGTGGATTAGAGAGGTCCAGAGGCTTATCAACCAAGGTCACACTGAATGAGTCCATTAAGTGACACCGTGAGACCTAAGACAAAACACTGTCAGCTGAGGAGAGCCTCACCCTTTCACACACATCCTCAGACACACACCGTCAGACACACACACACACGCACACGCACACACACACACACACACACACACACACACAGTCTTGGTGCCTCCACGTACAATCCTGCTTTTGATCTTCTGATGAGAAGGAAATAAACCAGACCAGCCATTTGCACTGAGGTTTTTAAGCCAATGTTATCGACTTAATAAGTGCTTAGCTGTTTGCTTCCTCTTCTGTCTCCTTATTTTCAGCTCCGTTTTAGCCAGGAGTTATTTATAAGACCCGTTCCTCTTTATGTTTCTGAATACTGCAGAATCCTGCTATATTGCGTTCCTGCTATATAAGGCTCTGGCTGGATGGTGCAGACACATAACTGGTGAGCTTAGCGGACGGAACCACGTCATGGCCTCTGACACCAGCATCACTGAGGGATCTGCCGTAAAGGCAGGACTTCCCACATGGCAGAACCTGGTGGCCTTCACACACACGGACCCACAGGGTCTAGGAAGTTAGCTGAGCCTAGGCTGCAAGGGGTTTAACATGTCATTTCACATCTGAACTTATTCCCTTTGCTTCCCCCCGGTGTGTCCACCACTGAAGAGGCTGTGTGTAGTAGACACCATTGGTGAATTGCCTTAGGATTAAGCTTTGTGGAATCATAGAATGTCAGTGCTGGGTGGACTTCGGTGCCCTCCCTCCTCCCCCTCCCT
>NW_006442107.1:5855419-5858750 GCF_000325575.1 Pteropus alecto
TGGAAACACACCCATTTTGCTTTGATTTGGGGTCTGGCTTGGAAAGACGATGACAAGTACAGGCGTACCTCATTTTATTGCACTTTATTGTACTTCACAGATGCATTTTTTTTTTTTTTTAAAAAAGGCAAAACCTTCCACCAGCAACGAGATTACAATTCACTTTATTGCGGTGGTCTAGAACTGAACTCAGTGTCTCCGAGGTGTGTGTGTACAGGCGGTATCTCTGTCTTCTAGGGGTGGAGGGCGGACCATAAATAAATTCCAGCCCCAAGTGCTGGGTGCTCTGAGGAGGAGGAGGAGGCACTGGGAAAGCACAGCAGGGAGCGGGACCTTTCCTCTGATCCCCTCATTTCACAGGCAGAGCAACAGGCCCAGCCAGCGACAGACAGAGGAGCGTGTAAGTGCTTACGACCCAAGGCTCCTTCCTTGGCGAATCCACTTTGTCTCGGCTTGTGTTTCCTGTTGGTGGGTCGTTACAGAGCGTGTGCTCCATGCACATCACTGTTCTAGATGCTGGCCCCCCACCTTTGTGCTGAGCTGTGGTCTTGACTGGGAAAACCCCAGGTTGCCCTGAGCCTCGGTCTGTCTGTCTGCACAGCGGGGAAGTAGCCAAGGAGACAGGGTAGGCCCCAAGTCCATGGGAAACTGGGAAATACTGCACAGGGACAGCGAATGGTTATGCTCTCTTGGGCTCTTTCTCCCAAGGAAGGAGCTTTCCCGAAAGAGTCTAGTTAACTGAGGTTTCTAGCCACTTGTTTGTGCTTAATTGAGCCCAGTTTCCGAAACCATGGAATGTCAGAACTGGAAGGCTCTTAAAGACAGTGTTGTCCCACTTAAGGAAATAAGCCCTGAACAAGGAGGTAACCTGGGTTAAGTCATGCCTGGGGGTCTACCAAGTGCCTGTTGTAGACAGACCCTCTACAAAAGTCCTCCTGTAATGTTTATGTTCCAGGTGGGGCAGTGAACGGGAGGTGGCGCTTTGGTGAGTCAGGTATCAGGGTTCTCACAGCAGATGGTGTCGTGGCTGCTTTCTGCTCCAGCCAGGGCTGGCTTAAGAGCTGAGGATGAAACATGAGGATTCACTCCATGTAAGAGCTGTGTCTCATGGCTCACGGCCCTATATCTGCCTGTAGGTCTTAGGGCAAGTCTCTTCCTCTCCCTTAGGGGCTCAGTCTCCTCATCTATACAACTAGAGGCTTAGATCTCTAGGATCTCTATAATCTCTAACTTTTTTCAGGCAGTCACGATATGTGGAACTAAGCCATAAATAATATTTTTGATTATAATAGCTAAGATTTACTGCACTCTCATTCTGTGTCAGGCCCTAGACCGAGCACTTTCTTTGCATTACCTCCTATAATCATCACAGGACCCCCTTAGGTAAGAAGGCTCCCATTGGACAGGTGAGGAGTCTGAGGCTCAGAGTGATTCAGTGAGTTGCCCAGGTTAGTCACCCAGTGGAGGAAACTGCACTCAGGTCATAGAACCCCTAAGCCTGTGCTCCAAACGTCTGTCTTAGCTGCTTCCCAGCCAGTGTTCCCAGAGCTGAAATAAGAGGGATCCTGACCGAGACGCCACTGGAGGGGGTGCTACTGGGACCTGCTGTAGGCACAAATGCTCTGGAATGGGTCCAGGAGCCTGTCATGAGTTCAAAAGGCAGTCTCTGCTTATAGGTGTCCCCCTCCCCCAACCTTGCCCCTGGTAACAGGACTAAGCCCCCCACAGTAGGATGTATGCCGTTCTGGCACTGCAGGAGAGCTGAGGCCATCTCCACATTTTGTAGGTATGAAGAGGTGCCCGGAAAGAGGACATATTAAGTGGCACATGTCGAGTGACTTGCCCAAGGCCACATGGTCAGCTAGTGCCTCAAATGGGATTCACCATGTCTCCTGATTTCCAGGCCACGCTCTTTCTGCTGCAGCCAGTGTTTGTAGGACAAACATTTTTTCAAAGGCTTAGAAAGACTTGGGCATTGACTCAGGAAGCCCCCACCATGTTCCTCGCAGTCCTGTCCCATCCCACCCCGTGGTGCAGACCACCAGTTAAAATCTTATTTAGGAGAAATGGATGCTCCACAAGCAAAACAAAATTGCATCTTCCTTTGTGCTAAACCCACTGCTCCAGGGATGAAAGGCAGCAGAAACAAGTAAATGACTTGGTGCTTAGCCAAGCAAAAAGGAAGGTGGCTCAAGGTCAGATGCAACCTCTGAGACCATCGCAGCAATGCTGCCACAGCAACTCTGCCACTTGTCACCTGGTGCCGCAGAGAGCCCATCACCCTTGACTTTGCTGAGCATGGGGAGGAGGTGGGCAGCGTTTTCTGACAATTGAAAGAGAACACTGAGCTGGCTTCAGCCAGGTGTTAAACAAATATTTATTGAGTGCTCATTTTGTGCCAGGCATGGTGCCAGGCACTGGGGAACTATAGCAGTGGTGAGCAAAAGCTCGCCCCTGCCCTCCTGGAGCTCAGGGCCCAGTGGGTGTGTCCAGACGCTGAACCAAGAGTCCCGCACACACAAACAGGAGCTGTGCTGAGTGCTGGCGAGTGTCAGCTTGGGAACAGTTAGGAGAGAAGACGAGGGCATGCCGGAGTCAGTCCTGAATTCTGAAGGGTGGCAAGAGAAAGACGGTAACTGCCAAAGCCGTGGGTATTCTTAGGCATTGTCTTCGACATCCACGTGACATGTGACAGGGGTCGGCTCTGGTCGTTTTGAGTCCTGTCCTCTGTTTCCTAACAGACTACTCTCCCTCAGCTTTCCTCCCGCCTCTCCGAATGCTCCTGCTCAGGCCCCTTTACTGATTCATCTTCACCGAAGCTACCTCGGGGTTCCTTTCTCTTTCTAGGAGTTCCTTCAGAAATCTTATCTATTCATGGCCTCAAGTCTCTCCTGTCCTGGCATCTTAAATCCCTTCCCTGCAGGCCGGTTCTCTCTCGGGGCATCATAAACACGCTCACTGTTTATAGGCCTGAATGTCTATACCTGAATGACATCTCCAACCTCATGTGTCCTCAGCTGGTATATAGTTAAAAAGACAATCTGGGCTCCACACCATCTCCTGCCACTTACTAGCTGGGTGACCTTGGGGGAACTGCTGAAGTCCCTGGAGGCTCAGATTCATCATCTGAAGAATGAGGCCAGGACGCCAGCCTCACCAGCTGTGGTGAGGGTTAAGTGAAATAGGGTTGCACGGTGCTTAACAAAAGGTCCAGCACAAACTAGGCACCCAGTGAGCACAGTCATCCCTCAGTGAATGGCTCTGCCACACTACTGACCACTCGACCCCAAACCTGGGTCATTCTTGGCTCTTCTCCTTCACCTTCGTGTCA
>NW_006442107.1:5858786-5876927 GCF_000325575.1 Pteropus alecto
TACCTACATTCCTCGTGCCCTAAACTCAGGCCCTTCCGACTGATCTTCTGCTTCCAGAGAATTACCTTCTGGAAGCACCTTCGGTGGAGTCCAACGCCTGCTTGTACCACATGGTCCAGATTCCTTTCCCAGATGTGACAGGCATGTCTCACCTGGTTCACTCACTTTCCAGAGGCCTGCCTACCACCTCCTCACCCCAGCTCCATATTCCTCCAGATGCTGTGCCTTTGCATAGCTATTGAAAATGCCTGCATTGGCCCCCTCCCTCTCTCCTCCCCTTTACTCTGTCACTTTTGCAGATGGTGTCAGGTTATGGTCCTTGTGTCCCCCATTCTGTGAACTTGAGCTGAGCAGTCTGTCCTCTGTGCTTCTGCCTCAACCATCACTGGCTTCTGTTAGGATATCCTCATAGCACGTGGTGTGGGCATCCTATGTCCAAGGGTCTGTCCTTTCCCTAAGGGAAGCCACCGAATCTGGCTCATCTCGGGCCTCTGGCACTAGCACAGAGCCATGCGTTTACTATAGCCATGAAGTCTCTGGTTACCTAGTAGGCTGCAGGGTTCAGGAGACCCTATTAATAAACTGAGTAACATCCTGTGAAATTGTCAGCTTAAGAGAGTCCTCTGTCAGATATTTTTTTGCCTAGTGCCTTCTACGTGGGAAGTACTGAGCTATGCCCGCTCCCCAGCAGCCCTTGGGGAGCTCGGGGGCGGGAAGGCTGAGATGTCTGTGTTGTGGTGGCTTTTGCTGGTTCTATCACCCAGTCTCTGCCACCCTCTGTCTCCCCCGTTATAATCTTGCTCATCTACCTTTGGCTGCTAACAATCCCTCTTTCTCTAGTTTAAACTAAAGAAGAAAAAGACATTTTCTTTTTTATTTCCCTCTTCAAAACCATATAGATTTGTCAGGATCTTGTGTTGCTGTGCTGAAGTGCACACTGGCATGAAAGACTTATCAAAAATGTCACAAAGACGAGTGGAAAATGTGTTATTTATTGGCTGAGAAATGGATGAGCTGAACCTTTCAGAATGTCTGGCCCCAAGGCCCAGTGGAAGGCTCGGACCTTGGGGCTCTTCCCGTGGGAGGGGATGGTACTGCTCTGAGTTCAGCACATACCTGGCTTATCCCTGCCACCAGGGCATCCCTCCTCTATGAGGCTGCTGGTGGTTCAGGGGTCAGACGAGGCCAGGATGTGCCTTCTGTTGTTTTCGGAGGTCTGGTCAAGCCAGGGCAGTGTGTGGAGGTTGATCACATCCTACAAGGCATCCTGATAAAGCAGTATGTTCTTCAGAGGGGGGACTGTAGATCACCTGTATTGGAATCCCCTGAGTGCTTGTTAAACCCCCCGCTCTAAACTCAGAGCCAGGAGGTAGGGAGGACAGTGATGCCAGGGAACCAGTTTGTGTGACCTCACAGGGGATCCTGGCACACGCAACTGCTGGAGAGCCACATTCCGCACTGCCTGTGGTTCACTGGCTGCTGCCCAGTGAGGGGCGATGTCTGGCTTGACATTCAGACTGGAGTCTTAAGTAAGAAAAGAGTGAAAACAAGAATCTGACACAGACCAACTTCTGTGTTTTCTATAAATTAAATATAATATATAACCCACTATTAAACTAGCAACAAAAAATAACTACTCAGGAATATATAACATTTACAGGATCTGTTTTGACCTTGATGCTATCTGAGATTTCTGGGGTATTTTTTTCTTTCATTTTTACTTGTGGTAAAACACGTAACATAAATTTACCATCTTAACCATTTTTAAGTGTACTATTCAGTAGTGTTCAATATATTCACACTATTGTGTAACCAATCTCCAGAATGCTTTTCATCTTGCAAAACTAAACTTCTATACCTATGAAAGGACGCACCTCATCTCTCCCTCCCCGAGCCCCTGGCAACCACCATTTTGCTTTCTGACTCTGTGGGTCTGATGCCTCTAGGTACCTAATATAAGTGGAATCATATCGTATCTGTCTTTTTGTGACTAGCGTATTTCATATAGAATCACTCAGATACTAGCTGTTCTCAAATGACATGAACTGCTTTCAGTGTCCCTGTAATAGAATTCTGATTTTCGTTTTTGCCTGCAGCAATTGTCCTGGGCCTTCAGTCCGTTCCTGGCTTCCAGAGGCCTTGGCATTTTTGCTGAGGGTCAGAGCAGACCTGGCCTTGCTATGCTGGAAGGGCTCAGCTGTCCTGGCCAGCCAATGAACTGAGAGACAACAGCCCTGCCCATCTTTGATAAGTCTTCAGATATTTCCCCCAATGTCTTCTGTAAACCTTTTTTTCATTGAGAGAGAGAGAGAGAGAGAAATCAGTGATTGTCTCTCTTTCTAGTCTGTGGATGGTTCCCTTGGCAACCACGTAATTCACTTCCTTCAACTAAATGACTTGCTCGGCTTTGGGGTAAAAGTTGTATTTCCTCTAGAATTGTAGTTCTCAACCTTGTGTGCATATTGGAATCAGCAGGGAGTTCCAGACCAATTAGGGGCAAAAGCTGGGCCCAGTGCTCTGCCTGCCTCCCCATGGAAAACCAACACCAAAGGAGGGTCCCCCAGAAATGGACTGAGTGACCTGGGGCTGGATTCACACCCAGTGCATTATGCTATAAGACCCCTGAACATCTTGACTTGTTACAGGAGAAAATGTTTACTATTTTATTGAGTAAAGGTCCAAGCACATCTCACCTCCCAGGGCCAGGTATCCAGCTAGTGCACTCAGGCCCTAGAGAGCCAGGGACTCAGTGAAGAAAAATTAACTTTGAGCCCCTGAAACCGATGCTATAAAGCTCTGTAGCAAAGACCAAACATTTTACTAACAGCAAATCCCTCACGAGTCCACTTCAATTTTAACTTCGATTCTAGGGAACTTGGTTCTGGTTTCTTATAATCAAGCAAACTAAGAGAATGATGACAGGTGCTAGATATAGTAGAAGTGGCAGCTAATCACCTATTAGTAATGGTATTAAAAAGACCAAAACTATATAGCTCAGAAAATACCAAGCGAGGCCGTTTAGTGGAGGGGCAAGTACGCCATGATAACCCCGAGGGCGACAAGGCATTTCAGATCAGTTCTCCCTGTGATGTCCGCACCAAGCCCTGGGACGAAAACCCTCAAACGTCGGTCAGCACACCGTGCGTAAGAAGGTGGAGAAGCATCTCCTCCGCTTCAGAATCATTTCCATCTCCTAACACTTAACACTTAGGTACTCGCTGCTGTTCGCAAGCCACGTGAACTGCTTTCAGTGTCACTAATCCTGGTGCTTAGAAGGTTGGCCCTGGGTTATCCTGCAGTTCAGGTCGGTGAAGCGGTTCACCAGCCGACGATGGGTAGACTCTTGGGGGGTCACTTTCCCTCTGACAGTGGCCGTGCTCTCTTGCTCCCCTTCTCCCAAGGAAAAGGACAGGAGGAGGGGGAAAGGCCTCTTCCACCTTCTCCCCTTCAGGGGAACTCTTACCACGGGAGTGGCCGGGCAACCTCCTCCTGCTTCCACCTTACTGCACGTGGGGGGAGGGGAGGGGATCAGGATCTCGGCGGGGGCGTGGCTGGCTCTGCCGTGGCTCAGGCCTAGGTTTATCTGTGAATTGAAGAATTTTTTCCTCCAAGGTGAACATTTCCGCTTTGTAAACACCTTCGCTGTTAGTTTCCTCACCGGGCTCCTCTGTGGTCCTGTGTTGAGGGTAGAGCAGATGGGGAGCCCCTACTTGACCGAGGCCCAAAAACATGACAGCGTGGTCCCAGGCCACACGGGATTGGTGGTGGGGCTCTGGCGTTGGGTGTCCAAGCTCCCAGGGGGTAGGGGGAGGTGGCTATGTCCTGCCATAGCTCCTTAGGCCCTCTGCTTTCTTCCCTTGGGGGTTGTCGGGCTCATTTGGAGTCTGGTCCAGGCCTGGGCTCACCTCTGGCCTCATGCTCTGCCCAGTGGCTGTGTGGAGGGGGCTGTTTGGTATTCATTTCTCTCTGGGCCCCAAGCTGTGGGCACCCAGAGTCGGCAGCCCCGGGTGGCTGTCCTTTTTGGGGTAGCAGGGGAGACAGTTTTCATGGAGGTAGTTACCCAAGGCCCAGGCCTGAGCAATGTGGGAGTGTGGAAGGAGCCGGTATCAAGCTAGTGGCGCCAGCCCCCTCGTGCTGCAGTGGTTTGGGAGGAGGCTGGTGGGGTCCCCAGCGGCAGCTCCTGCCCGCCCACCTGGGAGCCGGCCCTCTTCTGCTCTCTCCCGCAGGTACCTTGGAGGTCCCCACTGTGGCTGGCTTCTTAACAAATTTCTCCATCCAAGATCCCTTTGGGGGGCAGCTGTTCCTCTCTGGGGCTCCCACATTCTGCACACACATTTTAGGGGTGCAGCCAGAGTAGGCGCTTACAAATTCCCTTTCCGGACCTGACCGCCCTCCCTTCAGAAAGCCATAACTCTTCTTCAAAGCCGTATAGTTTGAACTGTGAGATATATGTACACGTATATTTTTTTAACCAACACTTTAACTCAGTGAGCGTACAACGAGTTGTTCAGTGGTACAGTCTGGTGTCAGTGTTCTGCCACCTCACTCCCCAAATGAAGCCAAGACAGACGATGGGGGGCAGCAGAGGAACAGTGGAAGCCTTTTGTCCAGCAGCCATGTGGCCACTGCCCTGCGCCTGGGCGCGGCTTCAGCCGGGCTTGACTTCAGTTTCCAGAAGGCCCTGCTTAGGGGCTCAAGTGAAGGAAGCCTGCGGAATTTGTCCCTGAGGTGTTGGTGGCACCAACTCATCGCTGAGTGGCCTCCGGTGTGTGAAGACAAAGTGGTTGTGTGGCCGTGACCGTCCTGTGCTCCTCAGCCGCATCCCTGCCTTGCTTTCCTCTTCCAAGAGCCGTGTGGCACTGCTCTGTGCTCCGTGAGCCTTTCCCATTCGTGACGAGGGACACCAGGGTGCCATTGGCCGGATGTGAAGGCCCGCCGTCTGTGCGTGGAGCTGGAGCATTGCTTTAAAAATCCCTCTCTTGCTCTGTCGATTTGCTCCCCTCCTTGCCCTGGAGAGAAAAGCTCTGTGCCCTTCCGAGGAGTCTGGGAGTGGGGGGCTGCAGCGTTATCTTATTTTCTTGCAAATGTTGTTCCCAGAGCAGGGCTTCCCGAAGACGCCTGCAGCAGAACTCCTGGACCTCCGGCTCGTGTGTGGCTGACTTGAGTGATTCTGAAATAGTGACTGTGACTTATGCCTCAGAACGTAATCAGGGTATTTTGTACTTGTCACTGTGTTTGAAAAGCCTTCAATTTCCACCCAATAAAACCAGTCAAATGGTTCATCTAGCAAAGACTGTTTGGCCATGGCAATGTGTGTGTACGTGTTTGTGGACTGGGCTGGACAGGGCTGACTCGGGCAGCACGGCCTAAGGTGGGAGGCTGCCAGGTCTGGCGAGGACCGCACAGCCCCTCTGGGCATATCTTTGGGCAGTGTTGGTGGCATAGGGAGTGGGGGGTTTGGGGGGATGTGAGGATCAGGACACCTGTCCATGTCTGGCAAAAGTGGCAATCTAAGTGGGGCTGCAGCTGGGCTCACAGGAAGGGCAAATTGGGGGGATACAGATACAGACCAAATTAGGGGGACGGCTGAAGTGTCTGTAACTGCGGAGGGGGACAGGGAGAGAGGACTGCAGGCTGCTGTGGGAGGAGGAAGGGTCCCTGAGCTTTGGGGGGCTGCCGAGCAGGTGGGGTTTGGATGTGCTACTACCTGGAAACAGCCCCGCCCCCAAGCTGTGCAGTCTTCCTCTGTTTAAGCAAAGTAGCTCTATCAAGGTCTAGTCACATCAAAGGAATCTGAGCACTGATAACCCTCTTATTTATTTTTTTAAAAGTTCCTTCAATGCCAATCTCCTATTTAGAATAAGATTATATTTGAAGTATATATATATATATTTTAAATTCCTGTGGAAACCACCCCTGGCTGGAGCCTGCCTGACCTATAAGATATAGATAGATAAGGTGGCTTAGATTTTTTACATCTGCATCTTGGAGAAGTCCAAAGCCTTCTCTGTGACTTTTGCAAACTCCTAGGGACCTTTTCATGATCCTTCCGCTTCAGACGCCTGCTTTTGAGCGTGTTTCTGTTGTATAGCTTTCTTTTTTTAAATTTTAATTTTTCAATTAGAATTGACATTTAATATTATTTAATATTAGTTTCAGGTGTACAGCATAGTGGTTAGACATTTAAATCATTTATGAAGTGATCCCCCTGATCAGTCTAGTAACCACCTGGCACTATACATAGTTATTACAACATTACTGACTATATTCCCTGGGCTGTACTTTACATTCTCGTGACTATTTTTTAACTACCCATTTGTACTTCTTAATTCCTTTGCCTTTTTCACCCAGCCCTGCAACCCCCCCACCCATCTGGCAATAACCAGTTTGTTCTCTGTATCTATGAGTCTGTTTCTGTTTTATTTGTTTGTTTATTTTGTTCTTTAGATTCTACTCGAAAGTGGAATCCTATGGTATTTGTCTTTCTCTGCCTGACTTATTTTCTGTTGTATATCTCTCGACCACCCGGATATTGAGTGCAGCCCTTTCTTGATTCCGATGATCATATAATGCAGGCCAGAGTGTGGTAGGAGGAGACGGGAAAGAGATGGAAACCACTTTCAAACAGGCAGCCTCGAATAGGACATTAGGTGTCCCAGGCTCACGTGTCCTTGCACAGCTCATCCACTGGCCAACCCGCCAACATGGACACCCCATGTGGCTCCAGCCTCAGCCTGTCTCTGTGCCTCTTCCTCTTCCTCTCCCTTCTTTGCCTTCCAGTTCCCATCTCCCCAGCTCCGTCTCAGGGGAGAAGAGATTCCTGCCTTTTCTCTTTGGAGAAGGTTAAGCATTCTCTGTGCACTTGGCTGCCCGGGTCTCAGCTCAGACTTCCACCTTCCAGAAGTTCAGTGCCAGCTGCAACATATTTAAACATTTCCTTGTTACAATTGTAATTCATTCAATTGTGTTTCATGCTTGCCAGACACTCAAGCAAACAGCTGTGGAATCTAAGGATACTGGTTGAGGGTCAGCCCTGAGACCTGGGCACTGTATTCTAGTCTATCATAGTAAGAAAAGGGGCTAAATAAAGGTCAGGGAAGTAGGACTTCAGTATGCATTTTTGAATGAATGAATCATTCAGTGAGCTGGAGGACAGAAGTTGAATGGAGTCTATTTATTTATTTAATAAACACTTATCGGATGCACATTACTTGTCACTTCCTTCAACGAGTATTTCTTTTTTTAATTTATTTTTTAATTTAAGTATCGTTGGTATACAATCTTATACTAGTTATATTAGTTTCAGGTGTACAATCTAGCAATTCGACATTTTTATACCTTATAGGGTGATCGCCCCACTCATTCTAGTGATCATCTGTCACTGAGTAAACTTACCACAGTATTACTGACTACATATCCTTCCCCCTGTTCACTCATCCCATCTCCTCCCTTCTGGTAACCATCCCTTTGGGCCCTGTTTCTAAATCTGTTTTTGTTTTGTTTTGTTTGTTTTGCTTTGTTTTTAGATTCCACATATAAGTGAAACCATATGATACTTGTCTGTCTCTGCCTGACTTATTTCACTTAGCACAATACCATCTAGACCCATCCACGTTGTTGCAAATGGCAAGATTTCATTCTTTTTTATTGCTGTGTAATATTACACATTGTGTGTGTGCACACATACATATATATGTGTGTATACTTTTCTTAACAAGTATTTCTTGAGCCCCTGCTTTTGGCCAGGCTACTTGAGGATTTGGGAATATAAGGATGAGCAGGGCACATGCCACCTCTGCATTGACAGGGCATAGAGTCTAGAATAGGAGTAATAAAAAATTTTCATATCTGAATGTTTAATTGTACACTGTGCTACAGAGTGTGGCCAGAGTCTCAGCAAGTCGCTCTGACCTGAGACCGAGCACCAAAGAGTGCTCCCCTGGGGGAGGGACAATGGAGCTGAGAGCTGAAGGGCGAGGAAGGGTTAATTAGGCGACAGGTAGGGGTCCGTTGTGGGGAAGCAAGTCCAGGCAGGGGGTCCTGTATGGGGAGAGACCTTTGAACTCTGGTAGAACAGGATAGGAGGGAGGTGTGGAGGGCTGGACAGAGGCAAGATCCTGTGGGGAGGAGGTGGACCATGTTAACGATTTGGGCTTTCATTCTGAGAGAATCAGGTAGACCTTAAAGGAATTTAAGGAGGAAAGGAACATGATCAGACTTACACTGAATACGCTCCCCTGGCTTTGAAGTGGAATGCGGAGTCTCGGGGGACCAGTTAGGAGGCTGCTGATGGTGATAGGATGGGGAGAGGACGTGGTAGGGAAGGAGCAGAGGAGACGGAGCTGAGAGCTCCCGGAGATACCTTGAATAAGCTGACAAAGGCGCAGATTCACAGGTGTACCGGATGGGGTTGGGGAGAGAAAGGGAGGTGTCCAGGATGACACCTTCTCAGCAGAGGCACAAAGGCTGAGATCTGAGCTCTGCCCTGAGGATGGGATTGCTCAGTGGAGGAGAGAGGTCAGAAAATATCCAATTTGATGTTTCGACCAAGGCACCAAGCTGCAGTGGAGTTCTACACCATGTACAACAGTTTTAGACAAATGAGCTGAAAACCAGGTAAACTCTTCTTGGGCCCTTTATGCAGGTCAAAGATTAGAAAAGAAGTGGCAGGGAGTTGACAGAGTAGTTGACGTTTTTGGAAAGGCTTTTCCAGTATAGGGATCTGTAAGCCCTGTCAAGGTCAGTGCTACCTCCTGACCCCAGGCTCAGCAGAAGGGACTTCCGCGGGACCACCCAGCGAGCGTGTTATGGATTCCCTGCAGTTGCGGGGCACAGAGCACTGGCTCCCCACTCTTGCCTGGGGAAGCTCAAGTGGCCCAGAGCAGCAGAGTCAGGCTGAGTCAGGGAAGTTCCCATGGAGTCTTGGGAGTAGGGATACGTCACTTAAGCCAGAGCTCACTTAAAAAAGGGATTTTCCTAGCAGAAGTGACCTGCCGGAGCGAGGGGACCTTGGCAGTACACTGCTGGGGGACAAGCTGAGGGGGGATTGGGGGCTGTCCATGCAAAGGAGGGCCGTGCCTCTATCCAGGGTGCCAGGTCAGAGGGAAGCCTGGGAGCAAATCTGCAAACGTTGGGAAGACTGGACCTTAGGCATCTTCAGGGCCTAACCCTGCCGTGGGGCTGGGTCAAACCGCACGCGATGGCCTGGCTTGGAAGAGGATCGAAAAAGCTCTGGTTTCATGAAGATTAAATGTGGGCTACCATGGGGGACTGACTGCACAGTTCTAGTTGCTGACTTGAGACAGTGTCATTTAGAGTGACCTTATAGTGACCAGGAGTCTGTGCAAGATTTTCTCTAGTGTTAAGGGAAAGCTTGTCCTTACTGAACAAAAATAAAGATGCTTTTTAAAAATTTTTTTAATCACAGCTAGGAGTCCTGCTTGTTCAATGTACCAGGAACAGAAGGAATTACAAAACAATAGTGAGCTGCATACCATGACTGAGCTCAGAGCAAAGGAGAGGCAGGTTTTACAGAATTACTAGTGATCAGATCTTGGATTATGCATTGAGTTTGCCAGTCAGAGAAGAGGACAGAGCACCACAAACAAATGGACCTGAGTGTGAAAGTCAGCTAAGAATGAAGGCATTTGGCAAGAATGAAAGCGTTTGTCATCAGCTGGGGTGGGGGCGGGGTGGCGTATGGGGACTGGAACCTGACTGGAGTAGTAGATTTATGGGGGGATCTTGTAAACGGGGCTAAGGCATTAGTCATTTGTTTTTTAGGAGATGGACAACAAGGGAATAATGTGTCCGCAGCTGTGTTGTAGCATGTATCACTACTTCATTCTTTTTATGGCTGAATATTATTGGCCAATTAATGGGCATCTGGGTTATTTCTAGCTTTTGTCTGTAATGAATAAAGCTCCTATGAACATTTACACGAAGCTTTTGTGTGGGCATAGATTTTCACTTCTCTTAGATCAATGCCCAGAGTGGAATTTCTGGATGGTGTGAGATGTGCCTGGTTAGCTTTACAAGAAAGTGCCAAACTCTTTTCCAAAGCGGCAGTACCATTTTACACTGCCACGAGGAGTAGGAGTGTTCTAGTTGCTCCATGTCCCTGTCAACACTCGTTATTGTTCTAGTCCCTGTTCTCTCTGTGTCTCTCTTTCTCTCGATCTCTCTGTCTCTGTCTCCGTCTCTCTCTCTCTTTAAAGATTTTTAATAAAATATAGCAAGCATGCAATATTACATTAGTTTCAGGTGTACATCATAGTTATTAAACATTTATGTACCTAGAGAACTGATCACCACAATATGTGCAGCAACCATCTGACATCATAAAATATTATTGATTATTTTCCCTTCACTGTATACCATAGCCCCATGACTTATTTGTTTTATGCCTGGAAATTTGCACCTCTTATTCCTTGTCATTTTTTTCCCTCCTTTTTTGATTTTTCAATTACAGTTGACATTCAATATTATTATATTACTTTCAGGTGTACAGCATAGTGTTTAGACATTTATATAATTTACTAAGTGATCCCCATGACTAGTCTAGTCCCCACCTGGCACTAACATAGTTATTACCATATTATTCACTATATTCCCTAAGCCGTACTTTACATCCCCATGGCTAATTCATAACTACCGATTTGTACTTCTTAATCCCTTCCCATTTTTTACCCTGCTCCCCAAACCCCCTCCTATCTGGCAACTGTCAGCTTGTTCCCTGCATCTGTGAGTCTGTTTCTGTTTTGTTTGTTTATTTTGTTCTTTAGATTTCACATATAAGTGAGATCATATGGTACTTGTCTTTCTCTCAGACCCTGCTCTCTTAATCATGTTCTAATGCCATGGGATTCTCTAAAAATATTTTGATTTCAATTTAAAAAAAAACATTCTAATGAACATTTTTTTTATCTGAATGGGCTTTCATGCAAAATGCACACTTTATTTTTTTTTTTTCTGAACAGATCCTCATGCAAAATATTTCTGTAGTATTTCCTGGTAATCTTTAAGGCCTCCTAATGAATCTAAATGTGTAATTAACAACAGAAGTCAAACCACATGGTGCCAGCAGGGGGCGCTCGAAACCCACAATTAAACTTCACTCCTTCCTCATTCTGACTGAGCTGTCCCTCAGCAGAACAGGTGAAGTTGATCTTTCCTGGGTGACGAAGGTGTTTAATGTCAGAGACACTTTCCCCTGGTGGGGACCTGAGTGGTTCCAAAGAACAAAGCTGCCCCAGGCGTTGGGGAGGGATGTGAGTGCCCACTGCGGCTCCATCAGCTGGGAACTTTGAAAACTCCCTGTACCCAGGCTCCACTTCAGATCGAGTAAATAAAGATCTCTGGGGGTGAGACCCAGGCATCAGTATTTCTTGGGGGAATATCTTAATAGTGTTAACATTTATTTCTTTTATTTTTTTGAATTATGTGACCTTTTCTTTTTAACCTAGCTTTTTAATATTCTTTTCTATATGATTTTTTATGTGTATTGAAGTAGAAAAAAAATCTTTTTTTCCCATCCCCCACCTCCTCCCCTTTGACGACCACCAGTTTGCTCTCTATATCTATGGGTCTGTTTTGTTATGTTTATTCATTTATTTTGTTTTTTAGATTCCACATATAAGTGAGATCATTAGGTATTTATCTTTCTCTGTCTGACATAGTTCACGTAGCATAATACCCCCTAGGTCCATTCAAGTTGTTGCAAATGGCAAGACTTCATTCTTTTTTATTGCTGAATAATATTCATATACATATGAATATTTTTGAATATTATATAATTCATATAATTCATATATATGAATATATATGAATATTATATATATCACATCTCGTTTATCCATTCATCTATTGATGGACATCTAGGTTGCTTCCATGTCTTAACTTTTATTAGTAATGTTGCAATGAACAGAGGGGTACATATGTCTTTTTGAATTAGTGTTTTTGTTTCCTTTGGATAAATATCCAAAGTGGAATTGCTGAATCATATGGCAGCTCTATTTTTAATTTTATGAGGTATCTACATACTATTTTCCATAGTGGCTAAACCAATTTACAATCTCACCAACAGCATAGAAGGGATCCTTTTTCTCCATACCCTATTATTCCACACCCTATTAGACTGTACTATTATTGTATTAGTATGGTTTTCTCCCTTTAGGTCAATTAATAATTGCTTTATGTGTCTAGGTGCTCCTATGTTGGGTGTGTAGGTGTTTATGATTATTATATCCTCTTCTTGGATTGACCCTTTATAATTATGTAATGTCTTTGTCTTTTTTACATATTTTGTTTTAAAGTTTATTTCATATGAGTATTACTACTCCAGCTTTCTTTTTGTTTCTATTTGCATGAAATATCTGTGTCTATCCCTTTACTTTCAGTCTGTGTCATTCGATTTGATGTGACAGCATATAGATGGGTCATGTTTTTTAATCCATTCAGCCACCTTGTGCCTCTTTGTTGGAGCATTTAATCCATTTACATTTAAAGTAGTTATTGATAAATATGTACTTATTGATATTTTGTTAACTATTTTTAGGTTGTTTTTATAGGTATCCTGTTCCTTTCTTCTTCTTTTGATCTCTTTTGTGGTTTGCTGTTTTTCTTTACTATTTGGTTTAGTTTCCTTTCTCTTTATTCTCTGTATATCTGTTGTAGGTTTTTGGTTTATGGTTACCATGAGGTTTATATACATAATTCTTTATCTACAGCAGTCTATTTTAAGCTGATAGGCATTTAAGTTCGAATACATTCTATGACGACTACATTTTTACTCACCCCTTCCTGTTTTATGTTATCGATTTCATATTTGAGATCTTTTTGTGTTGTGTATCTTCCAACTTCTTATTGTAGTTTGTAGTTTGAGTTGAGTTTGATACTTTTTTCTTCTAATCTTCCTAGTAGCTTTTTAAATGTCTGATTTGCTGTATTTCTTGAATATTTAGCTTTACCTGTGAGGTTTTTCCCTTTCTCATATTTTCTTATTTCTGGTTCTGGCCTCTCCTTTTCTACTTAAAGAAGACCCTTTGACATTTCTCATAAAGCTGGGTTAACGGTGATGACCTCTTAATTTTTGCTTGTCTGGGAAACTTTTTATCTTGCCTTCAATTCTGAATAACCTTGTAAGTTATAGGTTGTAGATGCCTTTCTTTCAACATTTTAAAGATACCCTGCCTTTCCTTTCTGGCCTGTAAAGTTGCTGATTAGAAACCAGCTGATAGCCTTATGACGTTTCTTTTGTATGGACTTCATTTTCCTATTGCTTCCTTCAAGATTTTTTAAAAAATCTTTTTAATTACTATATGTCTTGGTGTGGATCTCTGGGTTCATCTTGTTTGAAACTTTGCTTCCTGGACCTGGATGTATCTCCTTTCCCGGCTTAGGAAATGTTTCGGCCATTATTTCTTTAAATAAAGTTTCTGTTCCTTTCTCTCTTTTTTCTCGTTCTGGGATCCCCATAATGCAAATGTTTGAGCACTATCTTCATTTTTTTAAATTCTTTTTTCTTTCTGCTCTTCTGGTCATTGATTTATTCTGTGTTAGCTAATCTACAGTTTATTCCTTCTAATGTTTTTTTTTCCAGTTACTGTATTCTTCAGGTATGCTTAGTTCTTTCTTATACTTTCTCTGTTGACATTCTCCGTAAGTTCCTCCATCCCACACTCAAATTTTTGAATTCTTTATTAGGCAAATTACTTATTTTGATTTCCTTAGGATTATTTCCAGAGGGTCTTTCTTGTTCCTTTGTTTGAGAGAAAGTCTTCTGTCTTTTTATTTTGTTTTACTTTCTATATTTGTTAAATAAAGGACAAAATAACTGTTTCTTCCATTCTTGGAAAAGTGGCCTTACATGGAAGCGGCCTCTGCGTAGACTGTGTGTGCCGTGTGGATTCGGCAGGCGGGCAGGAGCCTGAGCAAGTGCCCAAGGCATTTGGGGCGCTGGCCTACCAAGCTGGAGCAGCTCTGAATGGGATGGCCAGGCCCGTGTAGTAATAAATGCCTTGTTAATCCTGCTTGCTGCCTTTGTTCCGGCAGAAATGGGCTCTAGTGATGTGTCTGGGAAGGCATTGCAGCGAACTTGCCTGCACGCCAGAGCACCTGGATAGAGTCCCCACCCCTCCCCACCCCCCCTTGGAGGTGAAGGGAGAAGTCCCCAGAGAGCTCCCGCGGCTCTCCAGTCTTCTCCATACGCGTTCTCTCTCATTCGTTGTACAGAAAGTGGTCCCGTGTAGAAGACACCTCCCGTCGGCTCCGTCGTGGTAGTTTCGGGAAGCTGCTCTGGGAGCATGCGCTCACCGCGCCCCGGTCGCGGGCCTGTGGGCGGGAGCTGCTCTCGGAAGGGAGGCCGGGTGGCTGCGTGGTTCCTGCTGCTCCCTTCGTTGGGAGGCAAAAGGCTCCAGGCCGCGTAGCTGTGAACACACTTCGGTGATCCCGCAGGTATGCCAAAGTCCCAAACAGAGCTCCGCCAGCCCCGTGGAAGTGGAGGGGAACGAACGGAAGCAATGGCGCCCGCAGCTTCTTCCCGCCCGAAGGGTGCTCGCTGCTCCTGGGGGGCTCCCTCGGCGTCCCCGGCTTCCCAGGCATCCGTATGTGGTCTAAAAAAACCTGGTGTCAAGCTGTTCATTCGGCACGCGGTTGTCTCGCGGGAGTGACCGCTTCCTCTATACGGGTACATTTGATTTTGCTCGTGGGCGGGTGAGTTCAGCGCGCATCGTGGATCTCCCGGGCATCAGCATTTACACACTTTCCCGGTGACTCCAATGTGCAGCCAGGGCTGTGCGGCCCTGGGGTGGACGCTTGCTAATTCTCTCCCCATGGCCCAGGTGAGCTGATCAAGATCAGCTGCGGGGGGTGGGGGTGGGGGGTGGTGTAGGCCATGAGAGCTTCCAAATTTTAGTCCATGTAACTCCTCCCGCCTCCCAGGAGAACGGGGTTGTGGAAAGTATAGATTCCAAGTTTCACCTTCAGTAGGTCTCCGGCAGGTGGGTGCGGGGGAGACAATGAGGGCAGCAGAAACCGGCAGAGTCTATTCCGGGTGGTCCTGGAATCCATTTTAGGAAACACTGACCTTGACAGAGACCGTCTCTGAGGAGAGGAGACCCAGAACAGAGACGGGAAGTGGTGGCCAGGGGTCCTGGGTGTTGGGGCTCAGGGCTAAGGGCACAGTGGGTGGGCTCGACTCCAGGCAGAGAGGTGGTGAGATGGTGGTGACAGGGGAGGAGCTTGTGCAAAGTCTGGTGGTTGTTGCCGGCCAGTTCTCTCTTCCTTTCTGAATTCTGCCTCAGACTGGGGGCCCCAGGAACGGCTGGCAGAGCCCTCCTCGGGGTCTCCACTGGTGTGGGGACAAAGCCCCTTTCTCTGATCTCGGTTTTGCAGCAGAGCCTGGAGCTGGCTGGTGCTCTTCTCTGGCCCCTGGCCCATCGTGGTGACCCCTGGCTGGGTGCCCTGTCACAGTTGCTCCACCGTCCACTGCACCTGCTGTTCAGCACCTTAGAAATGCCCAGCTATGGGCTGGAGGGCTGCCAGGTCCAAATCCACAAGGACCACTGGAGTGCCCCCTACTGTCAGCTGATGCGTGATGCCTTCTAGCCCTCACATCTGTCACCCCACAGACACTGTCACCCTAGGCAGCACTCATCCTTCTTCCTCCCTTTCTGTGACCACCGCCTATGGTCATAAGACTGCCCTTTCGGTCATACAGGCTGCCTAGTGCTTGCTCTACAGAACTAGTCACTCATATGTGTGAAGGCAGTGCTCTTGGACCCTTGAAATGACCTCTTCTCCAGGCCAATGTGCTTAGAATGGTATTGGTCCCGGAACACTCACTTCACCAATATATCATTTAAAGGGTGGTTTCTTTTCAGCTCAAACTGTTTTTCTTGTGGAAAAAGTGAGCCTTGTTTTCATGACCGCTTTATAGATCTGCTTGCAATTCCTTCATTCGTTCGTTCATTCATTTGTTCATTCACTGAACAAATGAGTTTGGAGGCCCACTGTGTGCCAGCTGTTATAGGTGCTGGGAGCCTCACAGTGAACCCAGAGGCATAATTCCTGGCCTCACAGAGCTCATGGCTGGGAGAGGCAGGTGGAGGGTGACAGGTGAACAGGCCCTTACAAGACAGTCCTCCCAGGAAAGTGGGAGGACACAGATGTTCCAGCTGTTTACTCGTGGCCTCCGATGTGCTGTGAGAGCTGGGCCCATCAGAGACATGGGGGGCTGGGCCTGGCATACAGGACCTGAAGGAAGGCTTCTGGAACAATTTAAGATGATAAATTGTTCATCGGCCCCCACCCTCCCACCCTCCACCAGGTAAGATAAGAGAGAGATCTCAGCGAGGAGTCATGGGCCACATGGCCAAATAGTGGGAGTGAGGCCCCGTTCCATCCAATGACCTCACATTGCCAGGACAGAGGAGTGAGAGTTCCAAGGGGCTTGAAAATTTCTAGCATTTCAGGACTTACATAGAAATCTTACAATTCGGGTTGTAAGAAATCTTAACGGAATCTTAATAAAGTAAAGTCAGCAAGGATGAGGAATCCAGTGGCCCTAAGGGACACCTTCCTTGCTGACCGAGGGCGGAGGGGCCCCTGGGCTCTGGTTCTCTTGCCCTGACTGGGGCTGCGGGCGAAGTTCAAGGCCACGTGGGATTGGTGTCCATGCTGGGCTCCGAGGGTTTTTACTCTGTCATGTGAGAGTGCAGAGGGGAATAAGGACAAATAGCGAGTTCTTGTTAAAACAGATGCTGGTTAACCTCGCCTGGCCTGTCTGGGCGTTGTGGGGTCACCCAGGATGGGTCGTGCTTCCCTGGTGTCCTTGGCTCTGGTGTGGCAATGCTGTAACTCACAACTCAGTAAATGCTTTGCGGGTGGTCTGAGTGCTCCTCTGAGCAGCGTCTCTGAAGGGCAGCAGGGCTCCCCTGGCTGAATAGCCACTTCCAGAAGGCAGCAGTCTTGAGATGGAAGCAGAAAGGGAGCAAGATCCAGTAAGAACTTTGCCTGCTCCGTAAGATGATCTGAGGTCATGAATAATGGAGAGGAAGGAGGCCTCTGAGTCCTGGCAGCCTGGCTGGTACCAGGCCTTGGGGCCATCGCTCATGGCCCTGGGCTCTGGTTCTCTTGGGGCTAGGGAGGTCTCCATGGGGGGAGGCTGCTCCTAGTCCCTGGGGTAGCCTGGAGGGGATCCAGGAGCCCCCCTTGCTAGGAAGCCAGGTGGGAAACCGAAGCCAAGGGCTCAGTGTCACCTGATTCTTCATGAAGGGAGGAAAAGGAGCTGTTGGGGTGGGGGGAGGAGGACGGCCTGCTCTCAGTCCCCATGAATAAGTGATAAGGCCCAAGGAGAAACCCCGGGGCAGGTGCAGGAGGAGGTGGCTGGTGAGAGAGTGGCAGAGAGGGCCCAGGAACAGGAAGGGCAGAGATAAGGCTCTGAGGTTCGGCTCAGAGGCCAAATAAGAGAGAGAAGCAGGAGCCGTGCTGCGAGCACGGGGGACCCGAGCGTGGGTTCTGGCCCAGCGAGCGTGGGTTCTGGCCCAGCGAGCGTGGGTTCTGGCCCACCGAGACGGCACCGGAGCTTAGGGAGTGAGGGCTGCAGGTCTAAGGAGGTGCGGGGAGGTGAGCGCAGTGAGCTAGCTAGTGCCAGGAAGAGACAGCGGGCAAAATGATGCCCCAGAAGAAAAAGAGGAGAAAGAAAGACATTGACTTCCTAGCCATGTACGAGGAGGAGCTGCTGAACTACGCCTCGGAGGACGACGAGGGCCTGGAGCATGAGTACTACAAGGCCAAAGGTGCGCTGGGCCTGGCCCGCGGGGCAGGGGCGGGGCGGCGTGTGCCTAGGACCTTGTCCCAGCTTTAGGGAGCAGTTTAGGTTCCAACCCAACTGCTTTCCCACAGATTATCCTTTTTGTCTGTACTACACCCCCTTGTAGTGAGCAGGGCAGGAATTACACCACGGCCCCCACTGTGCAGAGGCGACCTGCTCTTAGTCACAGTCTTAGCAGCACAGAATAGACTAGATCTGCCGTGCCCACATTCCCCGGGTCCCTACACATCCCAAGAGCCACGTTCCAGTCTGGTCTCCACGGTGTGGCGTGCTTCAGGCAGAGCCCGATCTGACTGTGAAGGGAAGCG
>NW_006442107.1:5877209-5881928 GCF_000325575.1 Pteropus alecto
CCAGAGAGGAGAACTGGGAGCCCAGGAGCCAGTTTTGGCCTGCAGACATTTTTTGTTTTGTTTTGTTCTGCCTTTAAAATATTTACAAATATTTTTGTCTGTGAATGCTTAGAGGCTGTGGACTTCCAGTTCCTCACAGTCTCCACCTCTCCCTATCGTCTCATACTTGGTGTGTTTTATCCATTGATGCTGCCTGTCTGGTCCTTGAAGGCATTTAAATTCTCAGCACTTACTCCCAAGTGGCTCACTAGTTCCTGTAAGCACCATATTCATTCATTCATTCATTCATTCATTCACCTGTTCACTTACCAAATATTTGTTGAATGTCTGCTCCGTGTCTGCCCTTGGGCTTGTTCATCGTCTCATTTCTCCTTCCTAATCTAACTTCGAAAGCCCAGGTTAGGTCTCCCTCTTCCATGAAGCCCTCCTTAACTCCAGTGCATTTTACAGTTGATTATATCCGATTCTGAATTGTTCCCTTGTTTCGTGCAAGTCTGATATATTGGGCTGGAGTGTGGGGCCTTCCTTTATCTGCCTTTCCTCTTCACACAACTCCCAGCAGAGACCCAGGCTCAGTGAAGATGGGTTGGGTTCTTATTATCTTCTCTTTTGGGTGAGGAAGCTGAGGCATGGTGAAGTTAAGGTGCCTAAGATCACAAAACTATTAGGTAGCAGAGTTAGGATTTGAATCTAGTTGGTCTGCCTGGTCCTTGCTCTTACACTGCCCAATTCTGACTGTGGTAAAAATAGCTGGAGAAGAGCAAGCTGAAGTGGGTACCATTCATATATTTTGAAGAGACGGGGACCCAAGAGTGCTCTAGTCAGCTGCAGGACACTGATGATAAATTTGGATGATGCGAACAACAATCACATGCTCAGCTTTACCTGCACTATCTGCTCCCTTGAGCTCTGGGTTCTTGAATTACGTGGAGAATCTTGGTGGATGTGACGGGGAGGAAGAAGAAGAGGCCTAGATTGCCTCCTCTGTTCCTCAGGTCACCTCCTGGCTACAGTAGAGTTCACCAGTAGCCACAGGGAGCAGAACAGCTCCCTCGGTGCTCTGAGGGAAGGCCGAGCCTGCCACATGGGTCTATCTCCTGACTGAGACAGAGCTCATGAGGGGAAGAGAATGACTCATACAAGAATCTGAGATCAAAAGTGACCCCAGAGGCCATCTGTGCAAGCTTCCAGCCCCGGTAATCTCTCCTTTTTTGTATCCCAGATAGGGGTTGCCCAGCATTTGCTGGAGTACAATCCTTGAATGCAGTTTCTTTGGGGATATTGTTAATGGAGATAACGCAGTGACGATGAGGTGGCTATTGATGTCAATGAAGACAGCAATGGAGATGATGATGGAGATGATGATGATGGTGATGGTGGTGGTGGTGATGATGATGATGATGATGATGATAAGTGTACTGCTTATGGAATGCATATCTTTCATCCAACTGTGGAGAAGTGTCTGTAAGATAAATTCCCAGAAGTGGAAGTGCTAGGTCAGTGACTCTGAACATTGAAAACTTTGTTTCATTTCCTTTAATCCTTACCATTATCCTTCAAGGAAGAAATTATTCCTTCTTCAGAAATGAAGAAATTGAAGCTCATTAAGAAATTTGGTTGAAATCACATAGCCGGTAATGGTAGAATTGGGATTCGAATAATGGTCCATTTCGTTCCATGGTTCATACTCATTTCATTGATTGTTTCATCCATTCATTTATTTGCTCATTTGTTCATCCAGGTAATTATTTATTGAGCTTCTCTCACTTGCTGGGCTCTGTGCTAGGAGCAGCCTATGTTGCTGTTTACAATTCTTTTTCCTGATAAGAGATCTTTACGAGTTGGGGTCCTTCCCTCGGGAGGCAAACAGAATTTTGTGTCTTCCACAAGATATTTATTTCCCACAAGATAGTTCTTCAGATATCTGAGATTTTTTTTTAATTACAAACTTTAAATTTTAATAGCATAAAACCTATAAAGTACAGTGTGATGAATTTTTACATGTGTGCATGCTTGTGTAACCACCATTCAGAACAGGACACACTTCCAACCTCCAGAAAGCTCCTTCACTTTCTTTCCCAGAGGTAATAGCTCTCCTGACTCTGTCACCAAGCATGTTTTTTTCTGTTCTTGAACATCATGTAAATTAAATCATACTGCATACACTTTTCTGTGTGTAGCTTCTCTTTCGCTCAACGTTATATCTGAGAGATTTATCCATGTTGTGGCATGTTATATAGTTCATTCTTTTATGTTATTGTGTACTATTGTATTTTATAAATATATCACCATTTATTTAACCATTCTATGAACTCTTGGGCTATTTCCAGTTGTTAGCTATTATGAGTAAAGCTGATACAGATGTTGTCCACACCTTTTGATGGACATATGCACTCATTTCTCTTGGATTTACAGTTAGACGTAGAAGTACAGGGTCATAGGGTGGACATTATGTTTAGCTATCAGAGCTTATAACAGTTTACACTTTCGCCAGCAATGTAGGAGAGCCCCAATGGCTCCACATTCTTGCCAGTGCTTAGTATTGTCAGTTGTTTTAATTGTAGCCATCCCGGTAGGTACATGGTGGTATCTCATTGTAATTTCAAATTGCATTTCCTTGATGAATAATGATGCTGAGCGCTTTTTAATAAGTTTATCGACCATTTGGATATCCTCTTTTATGACATGCCTGTTTAAGTCTTTTGTCCATTTTTCAACCTTATTGAAATATAATTTACTTTACAAGGCAATCCATCGATTTAAAATGTGCTATTTGATGAGGATTGATGCATGTATACATCTGTACAACCATTAGCTAGATCTGTATATAGAACACTTAAATTATCACCCCAAATTTTCCTGTGCCACTTCTCAGTCAATTCCTCCTCCACTCCTAACACCAGGAGACTATGTTCTGCTTTCTGGTAGAATAGATTATGTTTGTCTTTTCTAGAGTGTCAGAGGAATGGTATTATTGTGTGTAGTAGTGATTTTGTGCCTGGCTTCTTTTGGTCAGTGTAATACGTTTGACATTCATTTATATTACATGTGTCAGTAGTTCATTCCTTTTTATTGCTGAGTGGTATTCCATTGTTTGAATATACCACAATTTGTTTCTCCATTTACCTACTGGTGGACATTTAGATTGTTTTCAGTTTAAGGCTATTATGAATAAAGCTGCTATGATTATTTGCGTGCCTATTTCTCTTGGGTAAATACCTCAAAGTGGAATTTTCTAGGTCTTATGGTGAGTATATGTTTACTTTTTAAACAAATTGTTGCCCATTAAAAAATTGTGTAGTACTTTTTTATAGATTTGTGTGAATTCTTTATGTCTTCTGAGTATGAGTCCTTTGTTGGATGTGCATTCTAAGTATCTTCTAATGTGTGGCTTGCCTTTTCCTTCTCAAGATGGTCTTAATTTGAGTTAAGTCCAATTTATCAATTTTTTAATGGTTAGTGTCCCATTTAAGAAGTAGCTGTGTACACTTAAATCGACTGTAGTTTCTTCATCCCTCCCCTTTACACGACTCTCCTTTTCTCCAAACCAAGCATCTCCAGGCCTCTATGTCCTCTCTCCTGTGACGAGGTTTTAGAATTTCTACGATGCTGGTCACTCTCCTGTGGACACTTGGTTTGGAAATGCCCCAGTGTATATGCAAGCCATGCAGGCAACACTTCAGGTCCCAGAGTTGTTCTGGGGGGCAGGGCTCCAGGAGTTGTTTGCAGATCAGGCACCCCTGTGGTGTAGACTGGGAAGTACTAAAGCTTTGGTATTCCCAAGAGACGCGGAGTCTTGCAGATGTACTGCTTCCTTTCTCCCCGTCACAGTGTCTTGATGACCTTCATTAGAACCAGAAGCATTGAAAGGAAAGGTGTCAACAGCAAACAGAACAAACTTCAAGGGGACAACGAGGGTAACTGGTGTCCCTGGCAGAGGAGGACTCCTGGAAAAGCTCTGCATCACTCAGCCCTGGATGGCTTACCCTGAGATTGCAATGCAATCCCCAGGAGGTCATGGGAGGTGAGGGCTGGCAAGGCATCTGCATTTTGCAGAGAGCAGAGAGGAAGGTGAGAGCCAGGCGCAGGCTCTGAAAAAGGTCACGTCTAGGAGGGTGCCCATCCACTGTGCTGGGAAGACCACAGAGGCCTGGGGCTGGGCTCTGGTCTTGACACTGTGTAATATGTGACCTGGGCTTGTCCTCCTGCCTGTGGGTTCCATGCCTGTAAAATGAGTGAGCAGCATTAAGTGGGAGGTTTTGGTCTCACAGCAGGACTTGGTGAGGGTTGTAGCAGGGCTTCACAGAGTCCTTTGTGGCTGGGAGCTGTGGCTTCTCCAAGCCCACATAAGATTCTAGGTTTTCTTCTGAGCTTGCCATCTGTCTTCTCCTTCCCTCCTCCAGTGTACGAGGTAGTCACAGCCACGGGGGATGTTCGTGGTGCAGGGACAGACGCCAATGTCTTCATCACCATTTTTGGAGAGAATGGGCTCTCTCCTAAGCTCCATCTCACCAGCAAGTGAGTATCAACTCAGTCTTGGTGGGGTCCTGGGCTGGTGGTCAGAGCTGATGTGGTTCTGGAACCCAGGGGAGAAAACGTATGTTCACAGTCATATTAAGTGGCACCAGCCTCTGCTAATGACAGACCACGTGTCTCCCAGTGATTTCCTGTCAGCCTTCTTTAGCCCCTCTCTTGATTTTTTTGTGTGCAGGAATGTCT
>NW_006442107.1:5887629-5900674 GCF_000325575.1 Pteropus alecto
TTTTTTTGGGTGCAGGAAGTCCTACTTGGAATCTCAGAATCCCCAAGAATTCATATTAGCTATCCCCTTGATGTGGGAGAATAAATACGCAGGACCAAAACGACCTGGGTCTAGGTCCAGCTTTACCACCAAGTTGCCATGTAGCTTTGGCCAAATCTCTTGGCTCCCTCGTCTATCATCTGGAAGTGGTAACCCCTCTTTTGCCAAACTCATAGGACTTTTGGGGAGAGGAGACAAGGTCATGCATGTGAAGGAGCCATGAGCTTAAACAAGAACCAGCATCACATTAAACCTGGCTGCCAGCTAACATGCACTCGAGTCAAGCATATACTTCAATTGTGTATGCCTTTGTGTGTGTTTGTGTAGATGAGCCTGTGTGTGTGTGTGTGTGTGTGTGTGTGTGTGTGTGTGTGTGTGTGTCCCTTGTGTCCTCCATTTCATTGTAACCCACTGAGATCAGGGGCTGCTCTCTCTTTAATCCTCTTCCTTACCACACACGTGCACGCATACGTATACGCAGCAGCACTTAGCAGAATCACTGAATTCCAGAGATGTCTAGGGGCCTGAAGGATGGTTTAGGTAGCGGGTTTTTAATCTGTGCTGAATGCTACAGGGGACCGATCAGCTGGTTCTGGGCCCGTCATGCCCCATCCTTCCTTCCTCCAGAGCAGCTCGACTTGTGGTTGTCTTAACCACCAAGTTTCTGAGTCAGATCCTATTTGCACCAAGAGCTCCATAGCCGTGAGAAACTTGAAAACTGCTGAATCTAATTCAGACATTCATGGGGAAACTGAGGCCTAGAGAAGAGCAATGAGCAGCCTAGAGACATGGAGCTTTTTGGTGGTAAATCTAGTCCACAAACCCCAGGGTTTTGATGTGGACATTTTCCTTCAGCATGTGGCCTCGGGCCCTGGCTGGTGTGTGGGAGTCTCCCTGGAAGGTTTTCTGAGGTTACAGGTTGTAACCTCTGGGGTTTATGGCTTGGCTCCTCCAGGGATGGCAGGCAAAACTGTGGAGGGGCAGGGTCCACCGGCCAGGACCTCACCGAACTCTGTGCTTGGCAAAATGACCAGGCCCTGTGTCACACATTTACCCCGAATTCGGGGTGAAGGGTAAAGGCTGCAGCGTTGAGGCAGGCGTAACGTCCTGTTTTGTCCATTTCCACAGAACAGGGTACTCGCCTTCTTGTGCTGCTTACCCCGCAGAGTGACTCGCTCGTGGAAGTCTTTCCCTCCAGTGATGTGGGCACGGTAAAGAGAATACATGAAATGTCCATCCTCTTTGCCATGTGACCTCCCAGAGTGCACCTGTCCAAAGAGAAGCCAGTAGACCTTGGGGAGTTGGCCAAGTTGGTTTCTGGACTCCCTAACCTGTATTTTTTAAACAAAAAAACACCATTTTCTCTTTTCTTGGTAGTTCCTCACTGTCTTTCCTTCTTTCATGCATTTGGTATCCTCAGACTCTTCATCCTCACCTTTTTCATTAGTCAAAACACCTCTCAGGTAGTCCCCCATCACCACCTTTTATAACCCTGTGTGAGGCTTTGTCACTGGGTCCCCATTCCTGGGAGTCTGAGTTCCAGCTTTTCTTCTCAATGCAGAAGGAAAGACTGCATCATGGTTAAGGAGTCTGAGGCATGAATGAGTCAGCCAGGCCAGGAGGTCTCCAGGCACAGCTGAAACCACATGTAGGCAGCCAGCTTCTCTGGGTTAGCCCCACTATAGGAATCAACAATCTCTCCAATTACCCCACAGGGCTGCTGGTGGGGTCTCTCCCATATCTGTGTACTGCTCCAGGTAGGGCAGCAGTGACACAGGTCTGACCAGGACCCCAGTGTGACTGGTCCAGAAGGCTCTGCCGGAGCCCATGGAAGAAGGTGGCTTCAAGGATGCAGGTGCGTTTTGCTATATCAGCCGTTTGCCCTGGAGAGGGTAGAGAGGTGATGCCTAGAGAGATGCCAGCTGGAACCAGAGGATGAGGTTTGCTTTGTGCCTCCAGCATCTATCCTCGTTACTTACAGATAGTCAGAGCTCAGTGACTGATGTGGGATCAGCGTGGCTAGACCGAGACTTTACAGAGGAGAACACGTAATCTGGGCCTCACGTGGTGAAAGGACTCAGAGAAGAGGGGCACAGAAAGACGGTGCTTTAGATGGGGAACAGCTTGCATAAGGGTGGAGGCCTGCGAGGGCTGGGAGAGGACCTGCTGGCTCATGGCGGGCAGAGAGGAGGAAGGTCAAAAAGGCAGGGAGGATCAGAAGGCCTTGCTTGGAAGCTGATCTCTGGAGGCTCGACTTACTGTGCAGCCAAGAAAGATTAATGTGACCATGGTGAGCAGGTAAATGAGGAAGGAGACTGGACTCTGCCGTTTGCAAGACCCGAGAAAATGTCTACAAAGAGAATGGCAGAGCCACAATTCTCACCAAGACCTTGTCGATTCAAGATGGAGACCTCGGGTCTGGGAGGGGAGCATTGTTTTCCAAGGAATTCCAGGTTATCTTTGTCACCTAGATGCAGATGGCTGCAGTGGTCATTGTGCTCTATGAGACTCAGATGCAGTTAGCCAGCCGAGCCCTCCCCCACACTGGTCCCTGGGCCTGCTCAGAACGCCTGCTGGTCTCCAAACCCCTCATCTCACTGTCTGCTGCTGCTCCCTCCCGGCCACACTGTGTCACCCCAAACCAAAGCCATAAGTCAGTTGGAACCGAGCCCCTTTTCTTTGCATTAAACACACACACACACACACACACACACACACACACACACACACTACAAGGCATTTTTGAGTGTATCTGACTTCACTGGTAGCTCTGGGCATCAGAAAGAGTTCACATTGCAGCAATGCAAACAACTTAAAATGGAATATTAGATAAGTCCCCCAATCTCTTAAAGTTAAGCCACCATCTTTCCCAGAATTTCTCCCTGACGCCTTTCTCTGCAGCCTCCGGCCACGTCTCTTACCCTGCGTTTCTTCTCTGTTTCTCCCACGCCCTTTTTTTCTCTCTCCCCTCAATTCCTGCTCACTCATGTGTTTCCTCCTCGGC
The DNA here is from genome assembly GCF_000325575.1 of Pteropus alecto. NCBI lineage: Eukaryota > Metazoa > Chordata > Mammalia > Chiroptera > Pteropodidae > Pteropus > Pteropus alecto. Next base: position 5,890,673 of record NW_006442107.1, read on the forward strand.
CCCAGGATTTGATCTACCACTCGCAAATGGCTTATTGAGGTTTTTATTTCCCAATACAAGAAGAACTTTGGTGCCCGATGTTAAAATACCGATGGTCCTCGCCCTCGTGGTCCGGCGTCTAAGTTCCTCGGTGCACAGACCCCCACCTAGGCCCAAGGGGTGTGGCGTGTTCACTTCCATTCCCTGTTAGCTGACCTTCACCTAACCACCACACCAGTTTAGTGCCAACCGCCGTGGCGCCCACCTCTGGGTTCCCTTTCCTGTCACCCAGGACCACTGCTAACATTGGGTCACATATTTAGAACATGGCAAAAGGATGGGGTCTCATGTATCTTCCGGAACACGGTTCTCCTGTTGAGATCTCACCGTCTGAGAGTGTCACAGAATGCCTGGCATTTAGCCCACTGGCTCCACCCGGCTGGTGGCTAAAATGCCCTGTGCCAGCTGAAGGGCTCTCCTGGGAGCGGGGCATGCACAGGGGCTGTGCTCTGCTTTGGCCTTCATTCACAGATTGACCAGGAGCCCGGAGAAGCTGCAGTCCCCAGCAGGGGACTTGAGGAAGTCTTCGTTTCTAATGTTTCCTTTGACCAGGGACCCTCTGTCCTTTGCTGTTTCCACCGCATCCTCAGTCGGTTTTCTGAAACCCACAGGCACTTGCCAGAAGTGGGGATTTCAGAATCTGACCCCAAATGGGTTGGGGTTGGGCCTTGTTTGGGATAATCCAGCCTGTCCCCGAGAGAAGGGAGTCTGCATAGCCTTGTCCCTGAGTCCTTTCCAGTCCTCTGAAGAGCGCGAGGCCTTCCTCTTGTCTCCATCTTGTGAACACCGTGGACGGTTGCTTCGTCCCCTGCGATGCCTTGGAAGGCTGCAGTGCGGAGGGCTCCCTAGCCCATCCTGGAAGACCGTTCTCTCCCAGCCTGCTTTCCTCCATCTTGGTTTTTAATATTTGTTTTCCGAGTGACTGTAAAGCACCTTGGTCAGCAGTTTCACACACTCCCTGGGATGTGTGAATCTGCATCCGGTTGGTCGGTGCACAGGGCCTTCTGAAGGCATGGAGCCCCCCTCGCTGCGGGCAGCTGTGGGAGCTTCTCTTCCGGAAAGCTTGTCAGAGGCACCCCAGAAAGCCAGCTGCTTTCCTTCCAAATCACACCTCGTCTTTTGCTTTCCAAATCACCATCCTCTTCCCCTCATCACCGGCATTGGCTGTCTCCCAAATTCCACGCACCGGGAGAAGATGCAGCCAGCAGTCCTCAAACTCCACAGGCAGCTGCCGGTTGGGTGGAGTGGGGGCTGCTGAAGCAGGGTGCTGTGCTTTTTTCATAATTACAAAAACAAGATGTGCTCCCTTCAGAAAACTAAAAATGTGCATGCAGACCAGAATAAATAACCAACACACCATCATAGTCTTACCATTTAGATGTGATGTTTTTGTATAAATTCTTCCAGTCTTTATTGTTTTTAAATGAAATTGGTATCCTGTTTGTATTGGTTGTTCTATTTGTACGTTCTATTTTTAACCTGCTTTTCCTCTTAAGCCTATATCATAAACTTGCTTCTGTTTTATGAAATCTTTTAAAATGGGATTTTTAATGGCTGCATAATAATCCATCGCATAGCTTCCCAGTTTACTTGTTTCTTAGGGTATTTATTTGAGGTAAAGACTCTTGTCTACTTATTATAAATATGAATTTTCCCTTCTCATATATTGAAACAGAAAATACCTCTCATTCATTTCTTCGTTTCCTGTTTACACAACCCTGATGCACAGGATCTATGTTCACATGTTTTCCAAGTAACTTAATAACTGCTTTGACTCTGAAACAAATCACAGTGTGCTGTTAGTCACCCTCAGAGGTGACATTCTGACAGGTACATGCAGTAAGCCTAGGAGCGGGCCTTTGCACTCCAGAAAAACTGGCAAGGCCCTACCTCTCTCTCCTCCTCCCGCTCTGCACCCAGACCTCACCTTTGGGGCCTCCTTTCCCTGTGCACATTCTCACCTGATTTCATGAGCTCGGCACTGCTTCAGGAGTGCCACAGGTCCGTGTCTCATGACATGTCCACCATGAGGAAACGTCTCCCCAGGGCAGGCTGTTTGCCAAAGTGGGTCTGTTGGCAGAGTCACAGCTCTTAAGGCTGTAGAACCTTAAAAGCCTTCTGTGACCGAGAGTCCGAGTCTGTTGCCTTAGAGAGAAGACCCTTCACCTCCCTCTTTATTTTGAAACACATTGATGACCAATAAACAGGCATACGTCTTTGTGCTTTTCTTCCTCTGTGGGCTGGGCGCTGGTGCCGAGGGCCCTGGCTAGGTCTACAGCTCTCAGCCCCACAGAGGCATCACTGTGGAAGGCCCGGGCTGGAACGGCAGGGGTCCGGGCCCACACAGAAGATGGAGCAGATGTCCACGTGAGATTCAGGCTTCCACTGCTGGAGGACCCCATGGCGAGGCTGCTTCAGCCCTCCTGTATCTAAGCTGATTGAATCTAGGATGCTCCTGAGGCTGGACTTGCACCTGTCTCACTGTGGAACGTCTCAGGTGTACTTGCTTCTGTTCGCACTGTTTGCAGGATGCCAGATTTGCATTTCCTCACCACCCCACTTGCTGATTTGGGTTGAGTATTTCCTTTCTTGTTGGAATGGCAGGACCACGAACCCCCACCCAAGTTCTGCATCCACTTGGGGCTGCCATTGCTACTTTCCCCGGCAATAGCAAGGCAAGGAGGAGGAGGCCTGTAGACCGAAGAGCATCACGGCATTCATCATGCCTTCCTTCCTCCGCCATTGTCCCAACCCAGAGCAACCAGAGGGCATCGGATCATGACTTGGGAGAGCCAGGTTCTGGTCCCAGCTCTGCTATCAACTAGCAATTTACTTGTTTGTAACATGGGACTGATATTGCCTGCCATGCTTGCCTTAGCGACACATGGCAAGAATCACACGAGAACCTGGTTGTGAAAGCAAGGAATGAATACTAACTGTCTTGCCCTCTTCCTCTCCAAATCATGTCAGAAAGGAATCTCAGAATGGGATCAGTTGCTCGTAGCGCTTCCCAGGAGTGGGACGGTGGAGGAAGAAGGGGGTGCCAGCCTTTGGCTTTCCTCCTGGGCCTGTGAGCCAAGCGCTGATCTGTGCTAACCGTGTACACGTTCATTGCAGGAGCGAATCTGCCTTTGAGAAAGCCAACGTGGATGTGTTCCGGGTGAGAACCAACAACGTGGGCCTCATCTACAAAATCAGGTGAGAATCTGGCCCCTGGCCAGGGTCGGGGTGAGATGAAGGCAAGTAGATTAGGAACTGACTTCACCATTGACACTTGCTGGGTGTTGCTTACTCTCCTGGTGTCATTTGAGGGGTGACCAAAGGCTCAAATCTTTCTCTCACACCCTGAGTCACAGTGCTCTAAACTTCCCCATTAGAGATTCACTTCTCTGAGTTAAGATGATTTGAGTCAGTTTTTGACAGACTTGGCAGATACGCTCTGAGAGACACTAGCACAGCAGTTAGCAGCAGACTGAGTCCAGATTGCCTTGGTTCAGATTTCTGCCCTGCCATTCACTAGCTGCGGGACTTTGGACCCGTTTCTTCTCCTAGCTTCCGTTTCCTTCTCTGTAGTAGTGGTGCCTAGCTCCTAGGGTTAGTGAGGCTTCAGTGAGTTGTGCTTAGGACACTCAGTCTCAGAGATGCCAGGATGTTGCGTGTTAGCAGGAGGGTTAGAGATGTTGCAGGATGCCTTTTGAGAGAGCATGTTTCCCATTTTGTCTTTAAGGGGCGGGGGCTTGTGTATATGATGGGAGGGATAGCTCTCTCAGTCTGGTTGCAGAGAAAGAGCCTTCAATTGCCAATGGCCCCTTTTTACCCTCCTCCCCCATGCTACCTACCCCCATTCAAGTTCATGCCCATTTGTCAGAATGTCAAAATCATCTGTTGCCTGATTGCACCTAGGAGTCAAATGCCGTCTAAGTTTAGCCCTGGTTTTCATTCCTCTGACTAGAAAGCATAGTATCATTAACTCTCTTTGCTGGGGAAATAAGAGGCACATGAGGGCGCAACACTGCCTGTCTGGGGGAAAAGGGGTTACAAGCAGAAAGGGAGCTCTTACAGGTTAGGGTTGGGAAGAAGGTGTCAGTGTGTGGGGAAAGGTGACCACTAAGCTGAGGTCCTACTGTGTGCCTGGCTCTATGTCGGATATAGGCATACATTCTGTGTACATCATATGTGTCATTCATCTGTTGGGGTTGTGTCCTAGTTTAAGTTATGCTTGTCCTGTGAAGGCCTGCATGGGAAAGGTCTCACTGTGATAGGCAGGGATGAGATGCTTGGTGCAAAGTTAGGTTGTTCATGGGTCAATTTCTGGGGAAGAAACTGACCTCAGATTGGAAACTGGGATTGCTGAGGATGGAGGGGCGGGGGGACTATAGGAAGTGGGGGAAGTTATTGAGGGCTCAATTTTAAAGAGTCTGGATTTATTCTGCACTCTACAGCTGTCCCCCTGGCCACATGTAGCTCTTAAGCACTTGAAATGTGGCTAGTCCAAACTGAGACATACTGTGCATATAAAAACACACCAGATTTTTGAAAATATAGTACAAGAAAAAGACTGTAACATATCTCATTAATACATTTTACATGGTTATATGTTGAAATGATAAATAGATTAGAATATATTATTAAAATTAATTTCACTTGTTTTTTTTGTTTCTTTTTTAATGTGGCTAGTTGAAAACATAAAATTACATCTGTGGCTTGCATCTACAGCTCATGTGATATTTCTAAGGGACAATACCAATCTAGATGGCTATGGGTAAATCCTCTGGGTGGTGGGACCAAGGAGAGTATCTGAGATGTCCAGGAGTCAGGGAGAGAGGGGACGCACAAGATGGTCCTGTTGCATGCCTTGGCACTCCTGCATTTTCTGTGGAAGGCAATATTTCCTTGCAGGCAATGTAACCATGTAACATTTGTTAATAAGCACATCACTAATAAGATATTCCCATTTCACACATGAGGAAACTGAGGTTTGAGAGGTAAAGTAACAACAACAAAATGATCGAATCTCTCTTTGGAGCAAACCCTTGTCCGCCAGTGACGATGTGGGTGTCTGTTTCTGTCCTTTGGATATTCCAGCATGGAAAGGGCATCGTCTCTTGTCCGCCAGTGACGATGTGGGTGTCTGTTTCTGCCCCAGGATTGAACATGACAACACAGGCTTGAACGCCAGCTGGTACCTAGACCGTGTGATCGTGACCGACATGAAGCGGCCTCACCTCCGTTACTACTTCAACTGCAACAACTGGCTGAGCAAAGTGGAGGGCGACCGCCAGTGGTGCCGTGACCTCTTGGCCAGCTTTAACCCCATGGACGTGCCCAGAGGTCAGTGCCAGGGTGCCCTACCCGCTGTCTGTCCCTGCCTGGGCTGGGCTCACCCTGACCTCTGTCTTGCTCTGGACAGTTCCATCTCTCCTTGCTACCCTCCAGGGTCTTCTGTTTGCCAGGGCTCAGGTGAAGCCCAGTTTCTTCCTTGTGGCCTTCCCAAGAGCAAGCTTATGTGCTCATGGGGTTCAAGGAAGTGGGACCTGCAGGAAGACCTTAAGGCAGGATGGAGGGACAGGAGCAGCCCTGAGCACATCTTGTGTTTTCAACAACTCTTGTTGACGGGTATCTACCACGAGTCCCCCAGAGTTCAAAGGCAGCTGTTTCTGCCCTCCCGTTCCCTGCCTTCCCTCCTATGTCCAAGGAGGGTGAGTTTCAGCGAGGGCACTGTGGATGGTGCCCTCCAGTGTTCCATCATGCTGCCCCGACTCCTGATTTTATGAGTGAAACATCTTATTTCAAGTATATCTCTAGCCAGGGGCCTTAAACTCAGTCATTTTAGGTCAGCAGGAGGCAGGGGAACAAAGTATGTTAAAACACACACTGTATCCCATTTCCTATTGGATCACACCTTTTTCCCTAAAGTTATGACTCATCTCACTCCATTATTGAACGTACTTGCCTTTCCAAAAAGGGGACAGTATCATAATACCCTGCTCACACAGAGTCATGGGCCATCGGAGGGAAAGGCACTTGGCGGCCAGGAGAAAGGACATTCCCATGTTCCTCAGTACAACAGCAGAGCAGCCTGCTGGATTCTGCCTGTACCATTGGTCTCCAGGCTCCACTATCTCTTGCAACCCAGCTGGGCAGAAACAAAGAAGGCGTCTTCTGTCTCAGTGGGCTTCACCTCTCAATTCCTCTGTCTGCCTCTGGTCTCCCACCTCTCAACTAACCTTGAACACTTGCCTCATTCCTCTATGATCCCGGACATCGTAATAACTTGCAACTTCATTGATTCTTTTTTAAAAAGATATGTTATTGATCTTTTCTCTTATTACAAAAGCCAGATTTGATTGTTGCAGAAAATGTAGAAAATAGAGACATCTAAATATATAGCAATAAATATATATATGTAAATACCTGTAATTTCATCACCTGGAAAAGCATCACTGGTGACATTTTTGTGCGATCGTTTCTAGTCTTTTCTATACATATGTCATTTGAAACCATGTGCTACTAGGAGAGCTTCCGAAAAGTCACTATTGAGAAAGTATTAATATAACTCGGTGGTTCTCCAATTTCCCACAAGAATTATCCAGGGTACTGCTGTCTTGCCTCTTAAAGGGAAAACAAAGACACCAGCTGACCCTGTCCCTGAACCAGGCTGCCTGGACCCCCTGCCCCTTTATAGGAAGGTGGGCGCTGGATCTTTAGTATTTCTGGCTGGATTCCAGAAGAAGGAATGAAAAATGGAATCTTCAAATATTCCAAAGACTGCATTGGTAAAAAAAAAGGTCAAGTTTCTTTGCTTTTCATTTGCAATTATATAAACTTGATTTTTGATTGCTACCAGAGGTCTTTGATGATCAAAATGGGGAAGATAATTATTTCTTCATCCATGCAGTTTCATAGGTAAAAATATTTTAAAAAGTGGGAAGGAGGAGAGAGGAGAGGGGACATTTTCAGCGTATATTCCAACCCTCTCATGACCCACCAAGGGAGGGTGGAGCCTTAGGAGCCTGGTTCCCTCTCCCCACCTCCGAGCGCCATTTCCTGGAGTTCTGGCTGATAATTAGCTGGAAAATTCTTTGAATCTTTCTCCTCAGGGAAGGGAAGTATCTTAGGCTGACCAAATGACCCTTTGACTGAGATAATTAGCAGATAGTGGAGGGGGCAGACGGGACTGAACTTTGATCAGATTTCTAAATGGTTCCTCAAATGAGATCTCACATATCCTACTTAAAGGCACAGGCAGGAGCGGAGCTTGCCCTGCCCGTGGGTACAGGTGGTTGCTGCCCCAGACAAGGACGTCACCCCTGCTCATGGCCCCATACCTCACGAATCTCTTGGAGATTATTTTTTTCCACTCTGGGCTTCTCTTTAAATGTACTTTTTCGGGGAGGCGCTCAATATTTTCCTAGCACCTTGGAATCAATGGCCTAGTCAGGGCCCCCTCTTCCTTCGTGGAGCCCACTGGGGAGAAGGCAGGCATGATGAGGTTCCAAAAGAAGGAGGTAGAAGTCAGTTAACTCCCAGTTGTGTGAGGATCCCAGAACCAAGTTCAATTTCTCAGTTGTTCTCAATTGGCTGCTAAAATCGTTGCACCTGGTACCTTGAGGAAACCAGGCAGCAGGGCCAACCCAAACGCGTTGCCCCTGGTTTTCCCTGAGTCCGATTACCAGGCCCTGAGGATCTGTCGTGGGGCCGAGGGAGCCAGGTCGGTCCCCTCAATCTACAGGGATTCCCCAAACCTAGACACTTGCATTTCATCTTCATGATTTTTGCCTCATTCTAGTACCACTTCCCTTTTAATTTATTCTTTAACTCATATTTTGCAACTTACAGGAATTTGTAAGTTTATTTTAAAAAGAATGTTAATATCACTGTTATAAAAAACTTATTTTGTACAAATATCATGTTTACATTAGTACAATTAAAATGAACACACGACTCTAGATAACCTCCCGTGTCCCCACTAGCACCCCACATACAACCAGGTGTATGCACAGTGCACCCTGGGAAACACTGCCAGCCCTGATCTGGGAGGAAGGGAAGCAGAGGCCAGGAGGGAGGGGAGGAGAGTGGGGAGGTTATCTGAGGAAGTTATCTCTTCTTCAAGAGCCCTTGCTTCACTTACCACACCTCTGACAGTGAGGAGGTGAGGGAGGGCGGGCAGGTGTTAATTACATAGATGAGTAAACTGAGGTCCAGAGAGGGGTGACCTTTCCCAGATCAAACAGCCAATGACTGATGGAGCTGAGACTAGAATGTGAGTCTCCTAGATCTTAGTGGAATGTGCTTTTTTGCCTGCCCCTTGGGCAGGGCAAGTCTAAGGGCAAATAGTCTGGCACCTAAGAGATCAGAGCCTGTGGGATCGCAGCCAGGGCTCAGAGAGGTCAGTTGGACCAGTCTCCTACTGCCACAGGAATCCCTTTCATAGCATCCCCACCAGTGGCCTCTCCAGCCTTGAATCCAGGCTTTCTTGAATGGTGGACAGTGACAACCTCCCGGGGCAACCCGTTCTACCACTAAGTGGCACTGGTTGTCAGAAAGATTTGCCTGAATGTAAACCCCACATGGTCTCTCTGAGACTTCTGCTTGTCTATTCCAGCCCCGCCAACACAACACAGTGTGTTTTCATGTCAGCCCTTCAGTGGTGTGAAGACAGGCTTCTCTCCTCTCAGGATTACTTCCCCAGGTTCCTCCTCAACCTCGCCTCTTGGAATGTGCGTCCAGCCTACCTCCCGAGTAGTTCTGGTTTGTCAGTGACACTCCAGAATGTACCTCCTTGGCTAGAACCCCGTGTTTCGGATGGGACTCATCAGAGTGCAGGGGGCCCCTGGACTCCATTGTCTTGCTGCTTTTTATTATTGTTATTATAAAATATACATAACATTACATTTACCATCTTATCATTTTTAATTGTACAATTCAGTGGCACTAAGTACATTCATGTTATTGTGTAACCATCACCACCATCCATCTCCGGAACGTTTTCATCTTCCCCAACCCAAACTCTGCCTATTAAACAATAACATCATATTTCTTTTCCCCGCAGCCCTTTTATTCTACTTTACGTCTCTTTGAATTTAACTACTTACGAATTTCACGTAAATGGAATTATACAGTATTTATCCTTTTGTGACTGGTTTATTTCACTTAGCATAATGTCTTTAAGGTTCATCTAGGTTGTAGTATGTTTCAGAATTTTATTTCTTTGTAAGGCTGAATAATATTTCATTGTATACATATATCATATTTTACTTATTCATTCCTGCATCATTTTACATTCCCTTCAGCAATGAGCAAGGGTTACACTTTCTCTACATACTCCCTATTACTTGTTATTTTCTGTTTGTTTTTTTTTAAATCATAACCATCCTCCTAGGTGTGAGGTGGTATCTCATTGTGGTTTTGATTTGCATTTCCCTAACGATTAGTGATGTTGAGCCTCTCTTCATGTGCTTATTGGTCATTTGTACGTGTTCTTTGGCAAAATGTCCATTCAAGTCTTTTTTAATCAGGATGTTTGATTTTTTTTGTTGTCGAATTGTAAGCATCTATTCAGAATATATTTCTGGATATTAACCCCTTATCAGATGCATAATTTAAAATATTTTCTCCCACCCAAGGGCTGCCTTTGGGTGTGCATCAATGCACACTCTGTTGATAGTGTGCATTGACGTAAAATGTTTTTAAATGTTTTTAAATTGGTTAGTAGTTTTATTAGTTGAGTTACAGCGCTCTTGGTAGTGGTAGTTAGTATCTGCTGGGTATTAGGTACTCTATGATAATTATCTCAAATTCTCATGTGGAAACATTTATGTTTATTGCTTTTTAATTTTTTAATATTTTTTATTTTTTATTTATTTTTTAATTAATTAATTAATTTTTAAAAATTTTATTAACGCCTACAGCACCTGGTCTTCCTAGGTGGTCTCCCATCCGAGTACTGACCACGACTGACCC
>NW_006442107.1:5900883-5906211 GCF_000325575.1 Pteropus alecto
GGCACGTTCAGGGTGGCATGGCCATAGACTTAACTTTTTTTGAAGTCCAGTGTATCTACTTTTTTTTGTTGCCTGTGCTTTTGGTTTCATATCCAAGAAATTATTGCCAAATCCAATGTTATGAAGCTTTTCCCCCATGACTAGAATTTTCTTCTTGAGTGTTTTAGTTTTAGCTCTTATGTCTAGGTCTTCGATCCATTTTGAATTAATTCTTTTTATATGACATAAGGTAAGGGTCTAATATAATTCTTTTGCATGTAGGCATCCTGTTTTCTCAGCATCATTTGTTGAAAAGACTGTCCTTTACGCATTGAATGGCCTTGGTACCTTTGTTGAAAATCATTTGATAATATACCCGAGAGTTTATTTGGGCTCTTTATTCTGTTCCTTTGGTCTAAGTGGAAGGGCCCATCATGAGGGCTCTGCCCTTATGCAAGTACCACACTGTTTTGATTACTATAGCTTTGTAGGAAGTTTTGAAATCAGGATGTGTGAGACTTCCAACTTTGTTCTTGTTTTATATATTGTTTTGGCTATTCAGGGTATCTTGATGTCCTGCTTCTTTTAATGCATCCTAAATTTGCATTTATTGTTTTTAACAGTGGCAATACACCATTTTGGCTTTGTAGTCAAAGGGCTCTTATTCACCTGGAAGAAAAGACGAAAATGCCATCTCCACCCCAAGTCCTCAGTTCTTGTTCAGGTCTCCAGGCTGCTGGAGAAACCTCCAGGATTCTCCTTACTTACCCATATGAGTCAGCAGGAGTGGATACCTTGGTTATGGCTGGCTGCCTCCCCACAGTTCAGTGGAATGGTCCAGGCAGACATCATACTTCCTGATTAAGAATCTCAGACATAAGTACACCCTAACAAGGAGTTAGCAGCCATCTCTGTGCTTGTCTCCCTATTAGAGTGGGTGTCAGGGGTCCTGTATCTCCTGGGGCCTGAGGCAGCCACGTTTCGGCATATCTGCATTGGTTATCCCTGGGAACACAGTCTTGGCTATCAAATTGCTCCAGAAATGTAGTGAATTTTCCCTCCAGCATTCTACCTCTTGACATTCTCTTCGTTACCACGCATGCCTAACCTCCTTCCTGGAGGATTTCCTTCTTCCTATCTGGCATGGCTCACCCTCTTGACCACCCAGAGCCCAGAGGAGCACAGTGGCCACACTGACATCTACACACTGATGGCATCCCCTGGCCAGAATCTAAGCATAGTCTCCCAGGCCTTGAATTGAAGCACCATCATTAACAGCTGCCATCGGTGATGCCCTGTGAGCTACTCTTAGGTATTGGGTTTAGGGTAAGGACGTAGGACTTGCCCTCAAGGTGCTCACAGTCCAGTAGAGGACACAGATTGCCATAGTACGAGGCAGCTACAAAGCGGATGGAGGGCATCGTGGTTCAGAGCTCTGTGTCTCAAGTCATAAGAGTCATAGGTTCAAATCCCAGCAATGCCGCCTACTACTTACATGCCCTTTGGATAATATACTTCTGTAGCCCGTGTCTTCATGTGCTATACACTTTACAATTAGTGTCTTATTTAAAATCCAGAGCACCCCTAGGTGGGAAAGTCTATTATTATCCCCACTTTGTATATGCAACAAAGGTTGAGGTGAGCACGCATAGACCACCTCTCACCCTCTTCCTCTGTTTCCTGGTCTCAGGCCAGCAGCTCCCCTTTCTCAACCTGTTTGCTCAGATTGTGTTGGCTCCAGTGTCTGGCAGGCAGTGGCTCTGAACACTGTTCTCCCTAGCACTAATAAAGCAAGAGGAGGTTTCAAGGAACCCACAGGAAATGGGACTGAGGCCTGAGAGATAGGATGGCACACCCTCTACGCACCTGTTCCCAGATTGTGGAGTGGAAGCCAGACTGCTGAACGCAGTCTCTGGGGTTCAGGCCCCATCTCATCAAGCCCATCAAAGACCCAGTAGGGCTGCTCTCCCCAGAGCCCCAGGGGCCTACCTGACCACTGCCTGAGTGGGTTCTCCTTGCTCCCAGACTTCTGTCTCAAGTTGATTAGAGAGAAAACTTCCATTAACACATATGCCAGGGTCAGAGGAAATGTTGGGGCCAGCGCCTCTTCCCCTCACCTGCTCTCTTTTGTCTTCTTCAGTTTTCCCCATGCCACCCAAACCCATTGGTTTTCAGGCCCTAGCCTCTCTGGGATGTGTCACCTGCTCCCTTACCTCAGGTTCTGCTGCCCCTACAAACTCCAGAGAAATCAAAGTCTGTGCAACCCACTATATTGTGGTGACTCTCGCTGGGTCCCCCACCGCAGCTGTAGTCAGGGGGTGTGCAAGGAATCTCACAGGCAGAGGAGGAACTTTTCAATCTGCTCCTTGAGATTTAGACTCACTTTGGCTGAATCACAGCCAGAATGAGCCACCGTGGCAGATGGCGTGGGTTGTAGTCCAGGTGTTTTGAGATGGAGAAATGGCTGAGAAACACCAGATCTCAGGGACCGCTATTTGCCTTTTTTGGGGTGCTAACTACTTAATGTGTGTTTACCTGGTCTCCCAGCCAAGTACAGGTTTCTTCAAGGGTAATACCTTCTCTGATACTTGCCAACTTGGGCACTGGGATTTAGGAGCTTGAGTGAAGATTGGTAGGAAACAGGCTCATGTGTGTATGGTGGGGGCCATGTGTAGACACACCCACTTATGAAGACCAGTACAGAGCTGGTTGGACAGGGCTCTACAGCGGGGAGAAGAGCCGGCTTCTAGTCTCTCCCCTCGGTCATTGTGTACCTTACGCAAGTTACCCGTTCCCTCCAGGCTGTCCCTCATCTCACCAGAAGGTTGTACTGGGTATTCTCTGAGGTCCCTCTCTGTGCTGGTGTTCTGCTAGCTAAGCATCTTCTCATCTCTCTTGCCATGTGTCTCCTGTCCACTGGTTTTACTCCCCTTACCTTGATGTTGTTACTTTTGGTGTGACATTCATGGGGCAAAATACCCAGGTGCTATCGATAAGCACTCTTCCAGTTTCACTGGTTGAAAGCATGGGACGACCCATCCCTCTCTGGCCTCAGGGAGTCTCCAGCCACATTCCCGAGGCTGGGGGTGGGGTGGGGCAGTACTGAAGGAGAGAGAGAGAGTGTGGCAGGGGGTGAGGGGGATATTTGAGTTAGACGAGGTGGGATAAGATGGTATGATCTGTTGGGGTTGATTTGAGATGACCCACTGTTGGGTCTTGAAAGATCCTGGACCAGGAGCCATCACCTGGTAGGAAGGTGTGGATTAGACCTGCTTAGGGCAGACCTTGCCTGGCCTTTTCACTGCTGATATGATGTCATTTCCTGCCTTCTGGCCACGTAATTGTCCCCATTCCAGGACCAACCCACAAACCCTCCCACCTTGAAAAGCATTGAGATTATCACGTGGCTTAAATTAGTACTGAGCCCACAGCACATTGCTTAGGGAAAGCTCTGCCAACTTGGCAGTGAGACAGGCCTCTGAAGCCAAGAGCTGAGTTCCAGCTGGCCTGGGGGCTGTTCGCACCCCAGAGCTGTCAGTTCCCAGGCACAACAGCTCATCAGTGTTTCAGACCCAGGCCCTGCCAACAGTGGAGAGGGCCCTTGCTCTTAGGGAGGCCCAGTTTGAGATGGGTCCTGCCCACTCCCCTTCTCCCAGCTGCGACCTGCTCCCTAGGCCTCCTTAGGGATAAGCTTTCTCCTAAGGAGCAGTCTCTTCTTTGGTGGATTAATAATAAATATGGTTGCAGCCAGTTTTGTGTGATGTGCCAGAGACCACGGGGCTGGTTGTTGAAGGAAAGAGAGCTGTACCAATGGGACAGCCCGTGCTGGGGCTGAAAGCTGCCCGGAGCCTGGGGGACTCGTAGAGATGGGATTGTGTTTGTCTGACACAATCACTGTTACCACTCAGGTAACTGGGTTGTGATTTCATTACAGCCCACGCTGTGCTCCACAATGGTTATCACACAGCTCCAGATGTGTATCCAGTCTCAGCAAGACCATGCTGGGCACAGTGCCCAGGGTGCATCTGAAGAAAGGATGGGACAAGAAAAGATTTGTGATTAATGTATTAGGGGCATGTGCAGATCGCGCTACCTGCAGTGGCTTGTGGATCCGCCAGTGAACTGCATGATACAAAAGCAAACGCAAAATGAAAGCAGCCTGGGTGATTGATGCAAAAATCTCCCATCATAAGGGCTCTGCCACATAAACCAGCAGCCCTGACTTGTTCCCAGAGTCTCTGGATGATACCAGAGAGTAATTAAATTATTAATTTAAAAATATAGTTCTCTGCGTCACAAAGCACATGAGACTACAACTCTGAGTTCTAGTTCTGGCTTTGCCACCCAGTAGTGATGAGACCTGCGGTAGATCTCAGTTCCTCTCCGAGCCTCAGTTTCTTCCTCTGTAGAGTGGGTGCACTAGGTGGTTACCTTCACAACCAAACAGAAAAGGATGGGTCAGGGGCTAGCCCTCCTCCACAGGGCGAAAGGAGATTGGCTTTTGGTGCCCTCCCTTCTGCGGCGGGTATTCCTTCCCCATTTCATCCCCCTCACCCCATACTTTTCATTTTTTGGCACAGTGCCCATCCCTCTTCCCATGAGCTCAATCGCTGGGCCCACTTTCTCTGTGGTCAAACCTGGCTCTGCCACTCTGCCAGTTACGCATGCACGAGCAGATGCCTTAAGCTCTGTGCTTCAATTTCTGCATATGTAAAAAGCAGATAACATTAATTCCCACTTCATAAAGTGGGTGAGCTGATTACTTGGGGGAAATGAACCATAAAGGACTTGGTGCAGGGCCGGGCATGGGGTAAGTGCTCAGTAAATGGTGCAAGTATCATGGTGGTTGTTGCTGTTGTGATCCTGATGCTTCCTCGTCTTCTTTTCCTGCACTCAGGCTTGTTCTGACTCTGAGATACATAGACTCAGGATTCTGGCCTCTCAGAATCAAAAAGGACTTTGGAGCCACTCAGTGCCAGGAATCCCTCTAGAATCCGACAGTCTCATGTAGACAACTGAGAATAGGCTCATGACCTTGATTGCAGTTGAAGCCTGCAGGGAACACCTTTAGTCCCAAGCCTCTTCCCTCTCTCTGACATTTCCCCTCAACCCAGCTCAAACTTTATCCAGGGCCCTCTGAGCTCCAGTTGCTGTTGGTGCTGCTCGGGGGCCATTTTTCCTCGGAACCCTATGGAGGTGGTCCTGGGCCCACAGACTCACAGCTGTGAGGGCTTCAGGTTGGGGAGAGCTGGGCCAGCCCTGCAGTGCTTGCCTCCTCTGAACTTCACAGCAGCTTCCCACCCACCCCATCTGCTCCCACCTAGCACTGCAGAAAATCATCTCCGGAAA
>NW_006442107.1:5906255-5910914 GCF_000325575.1 Pteropus alecto
AAGAGTGGGAAGAAGGAACTGCTTTGAATGAGGCCTCAGTAAAGAGTACCAGAGAATTTCAGGCCCAAAGGGACCTTATCTACTTCTCTGATTTATAGAGGAGAAAACAGAAGCCCAGGGAAGTTAAGCCACCTGCTCTTGGTCACCTGAGCTCAAGATGCGAGCTTATGCTCCTCTAATGTAATTCAGTGATTCCATGGGCATTTATTGGGAATCTTCTGTGCACCAGATCCTGTGCTCAGGTTAAATATATAGAAGCCTTTCTCTGTAGGAGCCTAGAATATAAAGGGAGAGAGTCAGTCCAGTAAGTAATCACAGTGCAAAGGGGTAGAGTGTTCTGAGAGATGAACAATGGAAGCCAGTGGAAGCACAGAGGAATCGGGAATCAGGAGAGCTTCACCGCAGAGGCGATGCCCAAGCTAAGATTTCACGGTTGAGAAGGAGTTTGCTAGACTTTCAAACAGAATGAGGGCACTTGAGGGAACCGATGGACTCTGATGGCACAGTATCGCATTCATCCAGCTAGGAAAAGGCCCTCCATCTCAGCTTCACTGTGGCCTCAGGCCCCCCGGGACCAGTCATGCTCAGCAGCCAGAATCTTTTGGGAATGCATGAAATTGTATATTTGCTCTATACTTGGTTATTTTGATTTTCAAATAGGTGTTTATAATAACCTTCGTATCTTTTTTCTATTTATGGAAACAGCACTTTCTCAGTGCTGCTTTTGTCTGCATGGAAACTTGAACTTATGATAGAGACATTGCCTTGGTCCTGATCCAGCTGTTGGTGTCCATTCCAGCCACCTGTGGTTTCCTGCTGGACCCCTCCCCTGAGCTCCAAGTGTTGACTAGAGTGAGAATCACAGAAGGGGTTCCCACCTGCCTGGGGCCAGAGGTCCATCTGGTGGCCTACATGTCTGTTTTCCTCCATTCATCCTCAGCCTTCCCTCCTGCTTCATAACTGCTGTGACCAACTCAAAGGTTCCTGGTGCTAAAGCCAATTCAAGGGTGTAAGAGTGTCTGTCATGCGCACGGATTGTCTTTAGGCGTTTCCTGTAGACTGGTGGGGGTTCTTCACAGCTTCTTCTAGACTACAGAGGTCTGGATATTTCAAGTATTAACTTGGAGTGACTTCGATTTTTAGTTTTCAATTACAGAGAAAAATATGGCTGTTGTAAAAAATTTCAAAAGGACAAATAAGCAAGAAGAAGAAGAAGAAACTCTTCTGTAATCCCATCACCCAAAGATGATAATAGCTAATTTTTATTGAGCACTTAATCAGTGTCAGGCATAATTCTGGTCTATCATCCATCCATCTGTGTCAATCATCTATCATCTGCCTATCATCTTTTCATATCTAAATATCATCTATCTAATCTTTATAACAACCCTACAAGGGAGGTATTATTATTTCCATTTTACAGATAATGGAAACTGAGGCATAGAGAGGTTAAATAATTTGCATACAAGTAATGGAGTCAAGAGTAAACCCCAAGCCTTGAACTTAATCACTGGGTAGGCCAGCCTTGGAGACACTCCTGTTAATATTTTGGTGAATTTCCTTCCTGTTCTATTTTTGAGCATGAATGTATTAAACATATTGATTTTAAATGGTACTGTAATATGGTCAACTTTGTGATCAGGTTTTCTTGATACTATATTATCACACTTAATAATCTTCTAAACCATTATTTTAAATGGTTGTATGATATTTCATGAATGGGTGAATATCATAATTTACCCCAACAATCCCCCATTTGGGATCTTTTTAGGCTGTTCTTAATTTTTTATTAATAACGCTGTGGTAGACATCTTTACAGGTAATCTATGAACACAGTTATTTCCTAATATAAACTAACCGTTATGCACAGGGATTGAATTGCTGGTTCAAGAGATTTGCAGAATGTTAAGGCTTTTGACACATACTCACCTGCCTCCAATTAGGCTGCCTGGTGCTCTGGTTCCTCCAGCAGACTATGAGACGTGCTGGTTTCCCAGTGCTGTGGGGTGACACGCTCCAGCAGTGGAGTGGAACCTGGGTTAGAAAGGGAAGAAATGGAGCCAAGGTTGCTGGGGTGCAGGTGGAAGGGAAAGGGCTTCGGTGGTAGAGCAGCAGGAGTGGGAGCCAAGGAGAGAGACTGAGGTGCCTGAGGAAATAGCTGGGATCTCGGCAATGAACTGGAAGAGGGAAGTGAGCACGATGAACTAAAGGAGTGAGAGCTTATCTACTCCACGCTATATTTCAACACCTGATAGTATCAGGGTTACCTTGAACAGCTTCTTAGGAAAATATACTAGCTGTGTATTTATTTGGGGAGTAACTGTTAATGACAAAGTGATGTTTTAATGTCAGTGCATAACCAGGCTCAGTTGAGGTCAATCCATGGCCTGTTTGAGCACATGTTAGATGCCAAGTAAGTGACACAGACCCCAGGAGTTATGGAGTGAAACGCCGCGGGCTTGGGAGGTAGGGTTTAACCCAGACCCGAGGGTATGAAATGACAGCTTAAGAAAGAGACTTCTTGCCCAATCCCTAGAGTCCAAATCTGGGCTTCACCCTTTCTAACTGAGGGACCTTGGTGACCTTTTTGAACCTCCTGCTTCCATTGCCTCATCAGTAAATGGTGATAATAGTAGCAATAGGATCTGTCACAATGAGGATCGAATGAGATAATAGGTGTGGCCCATAGTAGGTCCTTGGTAACCATCAGAGGCTCTTATTATTATTTTGATAAGTGGATGTGTCTGCAAGGACAGCCAGGTTGAGAAAGCCAAAAAGTTCCAGTACTATTTTAACAATAGGGTAAATCTGGGTGAGAGATTCAGGCTGCCGGCCCCGAGGGAAGGAAGAGGAGAGCTTTTGGGGGCAGTATGAGGGGGAGGGTCAGTGGCCAGCAGCCATGGCCCATCTCCAGGCATGTAGCATTGGGTTCCACTGACTACCCCCTCTCCACACCTGGGCAGGCTTGGTTCGTCAGAGGCCTTCCTTGGCCGGGGGAGCCCATTCCCCCTCATCCCCCATCCCCCGGGCAGTCCCGCTGAATTTCTCTCCTCACCATTTTCATCTCCTCCCACACAGAGTCTGTGATATCTCACTTCTCTGCGTCTGGCTCTCAGTGAGCGGAAGTGATGGGTGTCAGGGTGTGAGCCATTGCAGATTCAAGGGGGAGGGTTAAATCAAATTCAGTCATCTTCCTTCCAACCCCTCTCTCCACTCCTCACCTGGCAAAATAAATAAAGCCACGAACTAATTATACAGGATCTGAGAATGGGTGAAAGGCGAGGGAAAGAAGCTCCGTGAGTCAGTTCACCATCAGTTCATTCATGATTCTCTGCTTCCTAAAAAAGCCTGGATCACGTGAGCTGCTTTCTCTGAGACTCAGATCATGGTAGATGTGGGATGGTGCCTTCCTCGGCAAGTGGGATGGAGGCTTAGCTACTTGGCATTTGCTTAACTTCTGTGGTTGTGAACACGATGAGCTGCTCAGCCAGGCTCCGCTGTGCACATGGTACCAGGATTTGTGGGTTCCAGCCCCCTCGTGACTGTGCCCTTCCCCCCCTCCCGCCACCCTCCTTCCACCTAAGGTGGCTCTGCGGAGATGTGTCTTGTCGCTGCTGTGTGCTGACTGTTCCAGACAGCGCAGGGGAGGCTGCGGGGGCGGCTGGCGCACCAAGCGCAGGAGGCAGCTTGGGCCTGCCAGTGCCTGCCTTTCTGGAAGCCCACGCAGGCAGCTTCCGGCTGGCCTGCAGGGGACAGATTTCCTGTTTGGTGGGAGCAGCCTATGCCTCTGCCATGGGGCCTGCAGAGAATAAAAAGGCAAGGCTGAGCTTGGGTAACCCCTGGGCAAGAAGGACACAGGCCGCCCTCTGCTGTGGCCTTGAGGCAGGAAACCTGTCTTTAGGTCGCAACTAACCCCACCAGCACAGGACCTCAGCTCATTTCTGTTTGGTTTTGGAAGTCACCATGTGATTAACTTAATTCTTGGTCTGTGTTCCTTGTTATAGAATTTTCAAATCAATGCTCAAATTAGTTTGGCCTCTCAGAGCTCATACTGACCTAGCAAAAGGAGGCCAGGGCCAGAAAGGTAGGCTGCTGGGTTCAGGTGTGCAAGTGGTACACGGCACAAGTATGTCTGTGTAAGGAGATAGCTTTCACATTCATAGAGGTCGTAGATTTGTGCATTTATTATGACAGTTATCCAACAGATGGCAGTAAAGTGTCTTGAGGAAGGGATCCTTTTTTCTAATTTGTACAGAGGTACCGTATGGGCTAATGGGAGCCCTGCTGAAGGGCCAGAGAAAAATCAGTTCTAGAGAGAATTTTATAACAGATAATATGCCAGATGGGTTAAGCATGGGCCAACCCAGGCTTGGGCAACAACTCCCGTGATCCATCGCTAGGTCCCATTTCTCCCGTGCTTGCTCAGGAAGGCTGATGAACTCGCTGGCTCCTCCTCCAACCCGATCTTCCCTCCTCTTCCCATCTCTGCCCCCTGCTTACTCTCAGCTAGTCAAGGGGTCCAAGATACAATACCTCACGTTGCAGAACTGGTGCTGCCATCTGTCACCACCTTCAGGAAACCCCAGCCCAGGCCCCCTACTCCACTGGATTCAGAGGAACGCTGGGCTCAGCTTGGTCACACAGCATCATGGAGGTAGG
>NW_006442107.1:5911026-5915878 GCF_000325575.1 Pteropus alecto
CCTTCTCAATCTAGGCACAGGACATGCTCCTTCTTACCCCCTCTGCCTCAACACAGAAAGGGCAATAGTGCCCCAGTCTCTGGAACCTTGAGCTACTTAGCCAGTGGTTAGGATGTGCTGTGGTTATCCTGCACCAGGCAGCTCTGCTCTCATTCCAGGCCAGAGAGCACAGAGTTGCCCACAGTCCTCTGCCTAGAATCACAGAGAACATTGCCTGAGAGCAGAAGAGAGCCTAGGGCAGGGGCTGGCCAGCTACATCCTCAAGGCCAAAAAACACCTGCCACTTGTCCTTGTGTAGACCTTGAGCTAAGAAAAGTTTTATATTTTTAAAAGGTTGAAAAGAAATAAAAAAAAGGAACATTTCACAACACAGGAAAGTTCTATGAAATAAATTCTCTTTCTGTGTCCATAAAGCTTTATCGGAACACAGTCATGCCCACGTGTTTTCACGGTGTTTCCGCAGTATTGTGTGGCTGCTTCGGTGACACAACAGCAGAGTTCAGTAGTTGAGATCAAGGCAGAGTGACCCGCAAGACCTGAAATATTTACTATCTGGCATTTTACAGAAAAAGTTTGCTGCCCCTCGGCAATAGAGTATGAGAGACCATGAAGTATTTTGGAAAAAGCCCTGGATCCTGAGACAGGAGACATGGCTTTGAGTTCCCCTTGCATCATTTCACAGCCGTGTGTCATTGGGCCAGCCACCTTGCCCTCTGAATCTGTTTCCGCATCTGTAAATGAGAATATCAACAGTACCTGCCCTGCCTGTATCATGTGACCTTGGGGCAGATCAGATGACTCCAAGGATGCGCTAGTATTTCATGGGCTGCAAGGCCTGTGTGGCCATCTAGTATTATTTGCCCTAGAACATGGGTCAGCCCAGGCCTTCCTCTTTCCACCCTTTCTTCTCATCATCTTTCTCAGTGGCCTCATTCCCTTCTGGCCTTGGGGCAGGGATTTTTGCTGGCTCTTTAGCTCTTCCTCTTTTACCAGGTTCCTGTTTTGCCCGCTCACTGATCATCAGATTTAAGGAATGAATTCAACATATCAAAATCCACTTGTAACTGGAATTGTAAGTTGGCACTCATTGAACTTCTGATCACAGGAAGTTGGGGGGCTCTCATATGACCATTGGGGAGGAAGGTTTGATCTACTGTGCTGACAGGTTGTCACCTAGGAGAGAAGAAAGCCCTATTTTTATTCGGCCTGCTCTTTCATCGATATATGTACTTAATTACAATTTAGGGTTGGCACAGGGCCCTAGGCCTTCTTTGGAAAGTGGCAAATTATATAGTTTGGGGTCGTACATGAAGAGGAAATTTTTTTTTAAAAAAGGCGAAGGGGAAAACAGTAATCTAATTAGCCTCATTGTTCCTCTACGTGACCATTTAAAGAATGGTCGTGAGGTGTGCCTACCCACCCTGCTGCATCTCTGGGCAACGCCCCACCCCCAGTGTGATTGAAGGTCATCTGACATACGGGGATCCTGCTCTCAGCCAACTATATGGGGACCTAGGGCCCCATTTTGCCATAGAAAGTTCTCAGCAGTTAGAAGGCAGTCCACCTTCGTGTCAGAATCAACTTCCTCCTGCACTATGTTGACCTGGCATCCTGAACCCTGGGCTTGGGTCCTTGTCCGCCTCAGCCAGAAAGGCCTGGAAACTCCGTCCCAGCTCTGTCTGGCCTCTCGATCCCTGCTCCTCAGCTGTCTCCACGTTATCTCCCTTCAGCCCTGATGCTCTGCTTCTCTGGATTGTCCCCAGGACAAGGGTTCTGTGTGTCCCAAAGCTCTGCGTGGGCTCCTGCTTCCCAGGTCTCATTTGCACGAACCTGGGGAACCTCCTTCATCTCCTGGCTTCCCTCCACACCCTTCAGGGCTGCCTTTCCTGCTCAAATGTCATGGAATTGCAGGTTAAAGAGGACCGTTAGTGTTCCCACATTCTCTCGCCTCTGGCATCTTCTCACAACCCCCTTGACGGGTAGTGACTGCCTAGGTGTTTCCAGGGATGGGAAACTCACTTCCGCAAGGGCATCCCATTCCTGGTTGAATAGCCCTGGTTACCAGCAAATGTTGCTTTGGTTGAGCTAAAATGTTCTTTATAATTCAGCCCACTGATTCTAAGTCTGCCTTCAGGAATGTCTGCCAGTCCTTCCACAGATCTTCATTCTTTCTCCCGCTTCACTGTGCTCAATTCCCTCTGAGTCCTAGTGCTCCTTTGACTGTCCAGTGCTTAGCAGTGGCCCTTGGAGACCCCCTCAGCCCCACCACCCTGTGGCATCACCAGCCTCGGGAGTGGGCAACCTGCCACCCTGCAGAGGGGTCTTGCCTTCAGGTGAAGTGAGCTCTGGACGGGACCTGAGAAAGGACATGATCCAAAATGAATGATTCTCAGAGGCTCTGCCTTCCAGGGGAAGAAAAAACCAACCACCCAACAGGGGGCCTCTGCAACTTGGAAGATGATGATGATCAAGGGCAGGATTAGCTAGACATGGCCAAGGCCTTTCTGGTCCTATGTAATCATATGTCTCAGAATCTGGGAGGGGAGCCTGGAAATCTGCCTTGTCAATAAGCTCCCCAGGAAGCCTGAATGTGGCCCAAGTTTTAAGCTACTGACCTTGGGATTGCCAAGGTCTTCTAAAGGCCCCGATTCTCTCTCCTGTTTCAGAGGGGTCTTCATGGTGAAGTAATAGGGGGTAGGAATCTGTGAGTGACTATCCTACTGGAGCCTTCAGTTGGGGACAAGGATTGGAGGATCTTCCCTTCCCTGTGACGGGTCTCACTGAGTGAGCATAGAGAAGAGAAAGAGAAGTTATTACTTTCTCCTGGCTCGGAGTTCTCAGCAGGTCAAAGACCAGCCTTCAGGGCTGTGTGGGTGGGGTGTCCTTTGTGGGTCCCTTGCAGTCTTCTTGAGGAACTTAGGAGCCTTACCTGCAGGAAATAGCAAACAGCAGAAAGCAATAGATGGCAAACTTGGAAATCATTGACACAGACAACATGGCAGAGCCAAGGAGTCCAGAGGATAAAGACCCTTGGGGGCTGGCACATCGGGCAAGGCTCTAGGGAGAAGGTGGGTAAGGGATTGACGCTGGGCCTCAGTTAAAACAACTCTAATTTTTATCAACTTCACATGCTGGGTATAAGACATCTGAATAAAAGATTCTGCTACATAAAAATTAGGAAGCCATTGCAGGACGGAAAAAGAGAAGGGAGAGTTTCCTCAGCCCTTGGAATTATTGGCACACAAAGAAAAGCTAGAGGAGTCTCTATTCCCACACCACACAGCAACCCCTGCCCTTTGCTCCCTACCCTAAGGTAGGCTCCAGCTGGGAAGACCTAGGCAGGGCTCAGTATGTTGTCAGGTTTACATTGAGCCTATCTCAAGGCCAAGGCCAAGGCCGAGGCATTTAGGGGTTACAGAGAATAAATTTCTGTTCAATGAATGAAGCAAAGATACAGGAAGAAGATACAGACCCTTACATGAGGTAACCCCAAAGTGTGCATTTGCCGGCTACCCTTGGTGCCTCTAGTCTTTGCATTGGTTATGGCCTTGACAATTTCATCAGCAGAATTCATTTTCCCTAGTGAATTTTCACACTGTGATGAAATGTAGAGAATAGATTGGAAAAGGCAGAGTAGATGCAGGGGCTCAGTTAACTGAGACATTTCAGTATCTAGGAGAGATATCCTGGTGGGTTGGTTCAGTGTGACACCTTGGATTTGGGCTGATTCATGCATCTCAAGGCAACATGTTAGTAGATGAAAAAGTCTCCTCTACCTCTGATTTATGCTATCCAATTATTTAGCAATAAACATTTGACTTTTTCCCCAGTTTTATTGAAATGTAACTGACATATAACAATGTGTAAGTTTAAGGTATACAATGTGTTGATTTGATACATATATATTAGTAATGACCACTTGGAACCAATGTCAGGCAGCTTGTTTCTTGCTCAGTTATTGACAGTAATGATGACGATTCATGCACTGAATGGAGAGGAAGCAGGGATGCCGTGGTAACTACTTCGAGGCCTCTGTTCTTCTCTCCTCAGAATCCTAATGAGCTGAAGCTTTCTCTGTCCTCATTCTCAGGTAACAAGTATGAAGTCAAGGTGTACACTGGTGATGTCATTGGTGCAGGGACTGATGCTGATGTCTTTATTAATATCTTTGGAGAGTACGGAGACACAGGTAATGAATTTGAAATTCTTTCTTCACAAGCCATGCCCATAACTTTCTTTCTTTTCTTTTTTTCTTTTTTTGCTCTGAGAAAGTAGAACTGCTTTTTAGGTGGGCTGTTTCCCACCTTCCTGGCAGAAGAAGGCAACTTCAGGCTCCTCTGTTGAGCATCTCTCTTCTTGCAATGTGGTTTGTCATGGCCTTCCCTGGGCAGCAAGGTGCCCATTTTGTATAATTCATGTGTGTGACGTGTTTTTAAAATAAGGCGTGCTTGGGTTTGAGGTTGATTTAAAATGGTCCTGTATCCTAGAACAGATCCAAGCTCCATACCTTAAGAGAATTCATTCTCACTTACTTTCTTTACCTCCCTAAGTTCTTTGTCCATGTTGAGTTATATTTTGGGATGTTGCTGGGTAAGGGCTGATTCAATGCAGCGGTTTTAGGCAGACCAGGATGGGGCCAGGGATAGAATTAGAGTTGTCCTCATAGATGGGGCAGGAACTGAGGACACAGACACAGCTGCAGGTGTTGGAACTGAGACAGGTGATTCTCTCTTGCTTCTGCCAATTAAATGGAATAGCATAGGAATCAGTAAAGCTACTGAGATGTGTGAATTTTGGACATGACATATTACAAAATTCAAAATGCATTGCTGAGTTTATATGAAAAAAAAAA
>NW_006442107.1:5916728-5941123 GCF_000325575.1 Pteropus alecto
TATAAATGAAAAGTCATGAGACATGGAGGAGAGAATAAGTTCTGATCAGTGTTTAACAGGAGTTCCAGAAACAGAGAATATATAATAAGCAAGAGGAAATACTTGAAGAGATAATGGCTGAAACTTTCTCAGAATTGAGCGAAGAGATACATCTTTAGAGCAACAAAATGAATCATTAAACAGAATAAATAAAAACATCTACCTTTTGATACATTGTGCTAAAACCAAAGGCATTCGCATTCACCGCAAGAATACTCACTGGTGGTGGTTGTGCCTACAGCGTTTACCCTGAGATAACTTGCAGATTACAATACTAACCTTACCCCCAAAGTTTGCCATGAAATATCTTGCTTTTATTATTATTTTCACATCACTCTAGTATATGAATAGTCTTTGGAAACAAGTGATATCATTCTATTTATAGCACTCTGATTTTAGTACAAACTATAGTAATTCTCAATTGCTGAAAATGTCGAATCCTAGAAAACATAACATTCCTACACGTGATGTTAACATCGTTCTTGAACAATTGTTAGCTGAAGATTCATTTGATGAATTCGATATATGTACACATTCCTGTTACATTAGGATTAGAGACAAGTTCTGTTTGGAAATAACTCCAAGAACAGTTTTTATATTTTATTTTTACATTGAAAACCAGTCAGATTTGCTTCAGCCTCAAAGAGCTTGTTTATGTAAAATTAAATTAATACTGGAAGTGAGTTGCACCTTTTTTTCCTAAATGGGAAATGGGTTAAAAGTAACCAGATTTGGCAGAATATTTCTATAAAAAATAGATTTAGAGCAATTTCCTATCATTAACCTATAGAAGTCATAAGTTTATGGAATAATATCATCAATGTTCTGAGCAAGAATTTATATCAACCTAGAATTCTATACCCAGCTAGGTTATAATTCCAGAGTAAGGAAAAAATTAATGAATTTCCATGTAAACAAAGAGAAATAGACTTTATTGCTCAGAGACCTACGCTTAAACAACCACTAAAGAATATACTTTAAGAAAAAGAAAATTGTACCCTAAAGAAAAGCTGGGCTGCAAGAAACAAAAGTGAGCCAAAAAATTAATAATAATGTAACAAATCTAAGCAAGTATTGACTATATGAAACCATAATAATGATGACTATTATCAGGGCATCAGAAAATGTGGACATAAAACACTAAAAAACAATAATCTTTGAAAAGGAAAGTAGATAATGAGAGTTAAAACATAATAAGGTTCTTGATACCAGCCTATTCTCTCATTCCTAGGAGGGTATTAACTTTGGACTTTAATAAGTGAAGTATGCATATTAAAATTGTAAAATTAACTAGTGGTTACCAGAGGGGAGGAGGGAGAGGAAGGTAGACAGGGTAAAGGGGGTCAAATATGTGATGACAGAAAGAAATCTAACAATGGGAGGTAAACACACAGTGTAAATATATATGTGTATGTATGTGTGTGTGTGTATATATATATACATTTATATATAAGGCAATATATATGAATTTTTTTTTTTGCTGAAACTTTTGAAAATAAGTGTTAGACATCATGACACATCAGCCCTACATACCTGAACATTCATGTCCTAAAAAGCAATAATTAATTAAATAAACTTTTAAAAATTGTAAAATTAACCACCCAAAATAGAAATGTATAACTTCTAAACCAATAGAGGGAGTAAAAGTAAAAATTGTAAAATTAACCACCCAAAATAGGAATGTATAACTTCTAAACCAATAGAGGGAGTAAAAGGAATCAAAACTCAATCAATCCAGTAGAAGACAGGAAATAAGGAAAGGGAAACAAAGAAAAAGTATGGCTATAACAAAAAATAAGATAAATGAATAAATAATCACAATAAATAGAAATAAACCAAGCTCATTAGCTAAAAGATAGGTATTCTCATATTATATGAAAATAAATAAAACTCAGCTTTAATATATGATACAGAATAGCTGAGAATAAACGAGATGGGAAAAAGTATACCAGGGACATATCAGCAACAGGAAAGAAGCTGATGTAGCTACATTAATATCTACCGAACTAATCTTTAAGGAAAAACACTTTGTTAAAAATAAAAGTATGTTAGGCAATGACAAATGGAACAATACACTTGGAAGATACAGTAATCCTGAACATGTATATGTTTAACAGCATAGTCTCAAAATATGTGAAGCAAAAATTAACAAAATTCTTGGAGAAACTTGACAAATGCATAATCATAGTAGAAGATTTTAATATGGCACTCTCAATAATTGATAAGTCAAATGGATAAAAATATATAGTATGGATACAGAAGATTTTAACTATATAGTTAACAAGCTTGATCTAACGAAGTATACAGATTCCTACATTTAACTGGTAGAGAACACATGTTCTTTTCAACCACATAATGACCACATACTAAACCACAAAGCAAGTCTTAAACTCAAATGAATCAATATCATAGAAACAACATTCTTTGATATTGTTAATAAAATTAAAAGAAACTCCAACCTCTCACTCCAAACGTTTAATTTTCATAAAAAAATGATCTTTGATGAATGATAATTTCATCTTTCAAAAGCCAGGAGAATTTACAAATCATTAGAACCAATGAAAAAGTTTAGTAAAGGTGCTAGATATAAGATTAATATACAAAAATTAATAAAAAGTACAAAGTAAAAAAATATGATTTACAATGGCAATTATAAGGTACCTAAGACTAACACTAACAAAAGAGCTTTCTGGAAAAATATATAAATTTTTATTTAAGGATATGCAAGAATACCTAAATAAATGAAGAAGATTATGCTCATGGATGAGAAGACTGAAATTCATTAAGAAGGTAAATTTTCCCAGCTTGTTCTATAAATTCAGTGTAGATTCAGTCACATTTTCAAAAGGCGACATCCTACAGCTTAAGCTGGTACTAAAATTCATGTCCATAAAGGACTAAGTATTGCTACGACAATTCTGAATAATGAAAATAATATTAACAATATTAACAATATGGGGATATTTACCCTGCCAGATGTTAAGACATTGAAGATCTCTGAAAATGAAAACAGTGTGACATAGATAAAAGGATAAACAAACCAATGGAACAGAATAACGTCTAGAAACACACATAGAGATAGCATTGTGAATCAGAGGGAAAAGGATGAAATATTCAATTACTGGTGTGCAAACAGTTGTCTCACCATATGAGAAAAGATAAAATTACATCTTTTTACCTTTCACCATACACAAATATAACTTCCAGATGGGCTAAAGACTTAAATGTGAAAAAGTAAAACAATAAAATTTTTAGAAGAAACTAAGAGAATATCTTTTTTTATATCAATTTAGGATGGAGTTTCTTGAACTATTCACTAAAAGTACAAACAACAAAAGAAAATATTGATAAAGTCCATTAAAACAAAAATATGTGATATAAGACACCACAGATAAAGGAAAGACAATAGAAAGACAAGAAAGTACATAAACAGAAAAATTAGAGAAGCACAAGATCTAAATTACATATATATACAAATCTCAAAATATATATATGAATTATATATATATATATACATACACACATATAAATGTTCAGTCTCTCGAAGTAATTAAGGGAATGCATATTAAAACCACAACAAGACACCATCACACACATACTAAAACAAAATTTTAAAATGTGTATGTTAATGATTGTGGGAAATGGGAGCCGTCATGCACTGCTGGTGGTAACTGTCGTAGTACAACCACTTTGGAGGGTAATTTTGTAATACTTCATACACTGAAGATCAGTACCTCAGGATTCAGCAACTCTCTCTATAGGTGTCTACCCAGGGCAGTTTTTACAAATGTGCATCAGAAGATAGCTACAAAAGACTCCATTTCAGTGCTATTTACAATAGCAAAAAACTAGAAACAACCTAAATGTCCATCAGTAGAAGAATGCATACATAACAGTGTTTTCTTCATTTAATGATGAGTATTCAGCAGCTGGAGGAATGAACCAAAATTACTAGCACTAACAGGGTAATCTCAGAAGCGTAATATTAACTGGCAAAGTAAGTTGCATAAAGATATGTGATGATGATGATACGATGATGTTAACGGAGCACTAGCAACAACCCCAGTTAATAACAGCACTTACTGTAAGCATTTTGTGTGTACAAATTCAGTTAATCCTCATGCTAGACCCTGCATGGTGGTGCTATTATTATCTCCATGTACAGATGAGGAACTCGAGACAGAGATAAGCACTATGATGATATTATTTACGTAAAATTCTAAAAAATGCAATAATAGTATATTTTCTTTATGGATACATACGTGAGCAGACAAAAATTCACAGGAACAATACATACCAATTGAAGACAGTGTTTATTTGAGGGAGTGTGTAAGGAATAGGGATGGTCAGTGAGACTTTAGATCTGTCATGATTTATTTCCTTTAAAACAGAGAAAGGTCCAAGCAAATTAGACAAAATATTAACATCTGTATTAACTCTTAAATCTGAGTGATGGGTACATGGATGTCTCATATTATTTTCTATATGTTTGAACTGTTGCAATTTAAAATTTAAGAAAACTTAAAGAATTAAATTTTAGAAAAGAAAGAAAACAAGATGACACAAGCAAAAAGTTGCTGCTTAGATGGGGCCGGAAGTGTTCACGTGATCTGTCGACTTGGAACATAATAATGGAAAATTGCAAAGTAGAAAGAACAGGTTCAAATGAGGCCTAACAGTGTACATATTACCGGTGTGACTTTTGACAAGCTGTTTAACTTCTCTAAGTCTCAGTTTCTTCATCTGCAAGACAGAGTTAATAATACCTCCTTCTGGATTGGGGCGAGGAGTAAGTGAGAAAAAAAAAAAAATCCATGTTAAACAACTAGCAGGGTCTGACGATAGTTCTCATCGCTGTTTTCCAGAGAAGGAGTCAGGCCTAAGGAAATTTTTGGCTGCTGTCAGAGTCCCAGCCACAGCCCGTGTACCAACTCCCATAGGGGCTCCTAATTCAGGCCAAGCAGGGGTGCAAGCAAGGCGAGACCTCAGATCTAGGGATGGGGTTGCGGATTGATTCAGTAGGATGGGGACTCGGGACTAAGCAGAAATCAGAAACCCTGCGATGAGTCCCGCGCAGGAGGCAAGCCTGTGCCTGGAGTTGGAGGGCTTTACCGAGGCCATAGATCTTACAGTGAGGTGACCCTCGTTGACTTCTTACATTTACCTTTCTTCTCAGAGCAGTTCTAGATTCCTAGTGAAATTGAGTAGAAGTACAGAATGCAGACATACCACCTGTCCCCCGACCACACGACCTTCTCCCCGGTTGAGTTTTGAGACCATCCTTCAGTGGGGAGTCCATTAAGGCTTGGAGTTGGTTCTTTCTCCTCCTGCGATCTTCTCTGTAATTTTCTTGTGTGTCTGTGCGTTCAGGGGAGCGTAGGCTGGAGAGTGAAAAGAACAACTTTGAAAAGGGAGCTGAAGACAAGTTCACACTGGATGCCCCTGATCTGGGACAGCTGATGAAGATCAGTGTTGGCCACAACAACAAGGGGGGTTCTGCAGGTTGGTTCCTGTCCAAGGTGAGTGCAGCTGCCTGTCTGTGGTCCCTGTGCCCTGGGAGCAGAGAATTCTGGCTCTTCAGAGTGTTAAATTTCAGCCCTAACTTCCCTCTCATAGTCCATCTGCCTGCACACTCTACCTAAGCCCACTAGCCAACCATGCTGCCCTCCTCATAGCCTCTAAGACTTGGCCCATGTTGTCACCTTCCTGGAAAGCCCAGGAAGCCCTTATTTGAACCTAGCCAGGGCCTGGTCATCCTTCAAGGCTCTGCCATGAAGCTTTCCCTGACTCTGGCCCACCAGAACCTCTCCCTCCCGTGAATGTTTATAACCCTGCCTGCTTAGAATGTTCACCCTAACCATGGGCTTTCTTGTGAATTTTCTTGGGCTGTTGTTTTATACCTCAAATTTCTGAATCTCAGGTCTCTTATAATTCTACCTACCCAGGACAAAGAATCGAGAAGAGGTCAAAAGGGCTTCTGAGAAGCTAAAATATATCTGCTTCAAAATATATCTGGCTTTATATTGCTCTGCCCTCGTTTTGACAGAAAGACCCCTCAGATTCTCACTCACAGTCTAGGGCTTATCCGTAATTCTCTCTAGCAAAGTTGCAACTTGCAAATTTAAACCTATAGCGGAGATCAGAGGCGGAAAGAGGTAATAGGTGAGAGCAAAGCTTCTGAGAAGCTAAAATATATCTGCTTCAAAATATATCTGGCTTTATATTGCTCTGCCCTCGTTTTGACAGAAAGACCCCTCAGATTCTCACTCACAGTCTAGGGCTTATCCGTAATTCTCTCTAGCAAAGTTGCAACTTGCAAATTTAAACCTATAGCGGAGATCAGAGGCGGAAAGAGGTAATAGGTGAGAATATTGAGAACTGTAATGGGGAGTCAGAAAAGATATAAAAAGCCAAAGGAATATTAAAAATTGATAGAAGTCTGAGGTCATTTAGAAAATGGGCTACCAGCCCTTTGCATACATTTTCCTTAGTCATGAGGCTATCAGTATATTTCAGCTCGTCACAGAATGATAGAAAAAGGTATAATATATTTTTAAAAACTATTTTGAAAAAGTTCTTATTGCTTAAAACAGAAACCCCTCATATTTATAACAATTTGGCTGTAGAGAACGAGGCTGTCTGATAGTTGAGGTTTTGTTATTATTTAACTTCATGTACCTTCTTGTAGCAGTTAGGAATGTATTTGGCGGCAGGTATCAGAGAATTGAAGTGCAGTGTTAAATCACTAGGGGCTTATTTTTCTCATGTCACACGAAATCCAGGTGTGGTCAGTTCAGGACTGGTGCAGCTGCTTTCTGAGACACCTGCTCTCTCAGCGTGTCGCCATCCTCAGCACTGTGGCTTTCATCCTCCAGCCTGTTGCCTCATGATCACATGATGGCTCCAGAACCTCTAGCCATCCTGTGTTCCAGGCAGGAAGGGAGGTGAAGACCCAAGGCAGAAAAGACTTTTCTGGCAAGCTTTGCCTCATTGCGAGAGAAGTAAAGCTCTCCTTGAAACGTCTGCCTGCCAGAAATGTGTCATGCGGCCACCCTAGCTACATGGAAACTTGGAAATCAAGTGTC
This sequence comes from Pteropus alecto, assembly GCF_000325575.1. NCBI lineage: Eukaryota > Metazoa > Chordata > Mammalia > Chiroptera > Pteropodidae > Pteropus > Pteropus alecto. Next base: position 5,923,853 of record NW_006442107.1, read on the forward strand.
TAGCTTTCCAGCCTGATAGTAGGACTAGGTTAAGAAGAAAGTGATTGGAAAGGGTGTTGGGTGAGCATCCTAGAGTGTCTGCTAAGCTTCTCTTCATAACTAGTCTGAAAGTTCCTCGAAGGCACCTCTCCAGCGCTTGGCATGCGTTAGTGAAGTGAGGAATGGTGAAGTTTCCTTTGGAGAGGAGGGGTTTGCATGTCTCTTAAAGCAGCCAGCCTGATGCTGTGCAGGACTCTGCTTGGATTGGAGAAGAAACAGGGAAGGAGTCCAGACCCCAAATAGCCAATACTCAGACAGGGATGTATCTTCAGGGAGTTTACTGTTCAACTGGGCAGAGGCAGGAAAGGAGGCAGGTGCATTTGGTGACCTCAGCCAGGGTAGGGCACAGAGTAGGTGCCTAGAAGCTCAGTTCCTTCATCCTGGGAAGGAAGACAGTGAAAATACAAGGTTTAGTGTGGAAATGGCAATGTGCACCTGAGAGCCTGGATGTGACCTGGACATGGTTATTGCAGCTGGACCTCGTGAGGTCAGGTTCTTTTTTGGTCACATGGGCCCAGTCACCCAGTGTGCTCTTGGAAGCTTCGTGAAGCAGCAGGTTCACATGCCAGAACAGGACCTTTCATTATCTTCATGCTCAAAGGAAAGGCAGCTTGACAAAGTATGAAATCCATGGGTGAGAACATTTTTGCCCTTTAAAACATTGTGAATCTTGTTCCATTGCCTTCTGAAATTTGATATTGAGGCCAAGTAGACTTTTGTTTCTTTCTAGAAAAACTGTTTTGTGTTTTTTTCCAGCCAGGATGCTTGTAGGATTTTTTTCTTTATATTTATAGTTGAAAAGTCTTGCCAAAAAGTGTCTAGTGGTAGGGCTATGTTAACTCATTCATCCTGCCCTGCCCTCCCCTCCAAAGAGCTCAGCTCTTCTTCCGATTCTTCACAATGATGTTTTCCTCCTTCCTTCCTCCCTCCTTCCTTCCTCCCTCCCCTCACCTCCCCTCCCCTCTCCTCCCCTCCCCTCCCCTCCCCTCTTCTCCTCTCCTCTCTTTTCTTCTTATTGTTTGCTATTTGGACACTATTTTAAACCAGAAGGCCAAGCAGGCTGCTTTCAATGTGAGATCGGTTACTCCCTTTGGGGCCATATTAAATACATGGGCGAGTTCAGGGCCTTGTAGACAGGTCTCCATCTGTCCTCCCCAAAGCCAAGGTGGGTTTTCCTCTGGATGCTGAAAAGATCCTAACAGCCTGTTCCTTTAACTTATGCAAACCAGAGCCCTCCCCAGAAATAAGACATTAAAATAATTCGAGCATTTCATATGTCTGTGTGCCTGGATTTACTGGATATTTTCCTGAGGGAAGAATCTTGATGAGAAAGCAGGAAGGAGGGTTCTGGGTCCCAGGCAGGGTGGGTGCAAGCTGAAAACCAGAGGCTGGGGGAAACCAGGGCTACCTCTGGCCACTTCCTGGCCGAGCCAGGGATAGCCTCACCTCCTGGGCCTCCGTGCTGCCCCTTTCTTGGTTCACTCTGATTGATTCGCTTGCCCTCAGCTCCCCAGAGATACCAATTAAAGGGTCTGTTAAATTGACTGCATTTCTAGATTTGACACATGCACAGTAAGTACGCTCATTCTCAAAGTTGCCAGGCTGGGTTGCCTTGGACTTCACCTGACAGCCACTCCTTTGGTATTTATGTTTAAGGGTTTGATGAGATAAAGCTAAAAGCCAGTATGATTAACCCCTTCATAGGTCATCTCCCTCCTCGTCCATGTAGTTAATTGGCTGTGTGTGTTTTCAGCCCGGGCTGGTAGGCCTCAGCGTGACCGACATACTCCTCCTCCTGCTCTTGGCCTTCTCCCCGGGGCTGGCACCCTCTTTCCCCGAGGCTTTTTGCACATGGCTTTGATCCCCACATCTGGTTAGTCTACCAATTGCGATCAACTCAAACGTCCAGTTAAATTCAATAACTTCTTCAAAAGATAAATAATCACACATGTAACATTATACTGACAGCGGGCCTTGTCCTTGGTCCATCTGCTTCAGTAAAGGGACTTGCTCAGGGCCCCACAGCTCTTCAGTAGCAAGACTGGTACCCACCCCAGGTCCTCTGGACTCCCAGGCTGGATTCTCTCCACTGTGCCGTGCACTAGAAAGTCCAGAACCAGCTGATGGCCTGCTGCATGCTGTAAGGAGTGTAGGTTCAACCAGCACAACTGGCTCTGATAGGAAGAGGAGACAGAGGCTCATGGAGTCACTTCAAGGATCTCAAGAAGACCAATGTGCCCTCATGTCACCGATAATACTCAACATTCAACAAACATCTATAGAACGACTGTTAGGTCCTAGGCCCCATGCTACCAACTGCAGCTGTTACAATAAACATGGTCCTGCTTTTAAAAGAAAGAAGACAAGTCCCTAAATAACTGCTTACTCACTGCAAGGCAGGTTACTTACTATCACCTTATATTCCAAAATTTCAGCTTCTGGTGAATAAACCTTCTGCCTTAGGGGTCCCGCAAGTGTTGCTCAGACCAAGTCTCCCAGTTTGAAGATCAGAAAACAGAATCACCCAACTTTAATGCAAAGCAGGGTGAGATTAGAGTCTTGAGTGGGTACAAACAGATGTTGTGGAGTGAGCCGTGTCTGGGCGTCAGAAGAGACCTCAGGGAGGGTCCATGGGAGCTGGGCCATGAAGATAGGTAGGGTTTTGCCAGGAGGGGCAGGAAGAAGGACTCCTTTGGCCAGAGGGAGTGATAGATGAGGAGGAGCTGGAAAGAGGGTCTGGGGATGTTGAATAGATCTGGGTGGGACACAGGGCTCAGGCAACTGAGAAATGTTAGGGAGGTGGGTGATGGCAGGACCCTCGAAGGCCTTTATTGAATGAGGTAGCCTGAGGTGGTAAGAAGGGAGTGTGGGTATGCTCAGAGGAAAGGAAGAAAGTGGAGAGGAAGGACTAAGGATTAGGGGTGTCACCATTCAAATGCTGTCATTTACAGTTATTTGTATTTATGGCATGTTACATATTATGTGACACGGTATCTCAGTGTGACGAGTGAAACTCGGGCACGTGGGGAAGAGCAGCCTTGTGACAGGGAGGAAGAGAAGGTCCCATTTCTTTTGCTGCCCTTAGTTTCCCCCATCGAACATTCCCTTGCTCTTCCATGAGCCCAGCTCTGTTCTGCTAACTCTCGGATGCTGAGATGTATTTCAAAGCGGGTTCATAACCTCCAGAAGCCTTTCCCCATTCTTCTCCTGTGTCAGAACTCACCTGTCCCTTGCCCCATGGTCTTTGAGCTCTAAAAGGTGACTACAATTCAGTAGTGGTTCTTGGAATATGGCAATGGCTGCTTATGGGTCAAGGGCTACCTTCGCTGGATAATGTATCTGCAATTTTAAAGGGAAGATTGAAAACTCTCTGAAAATAAAGACTTGCTTTACATTCATTTCTTGCCCCCGAGGCTGGTACATGGAGCGTACACTCTGTGGATCACTCAGGTTGTCCTCATCACAGGGGACTGATTTATAAACGAGAGCATGAAAGCTCATTTATCTAGAGACAGAAGCCTGGTGGGAAGGCTGGTCCCAATCACTGGCTCAGGCCACTGACTCCTCTCTGGTGGGCGGTGTCATCAGGAGGCCAATGCTTAGCCCAAAAGGTTCTTTGATGAATGCTAGATTAAAACAAGATGAGATGCCTTCAGGCACCTAGTGTGTGCCCTGTTTCCACACTTCAGACACTTTTTGATCTTAGGAAGTACGTTTTCATTGAAAATCCGAACTCCTCTCTCAGGCAGTCTTGGGAACACATGGGCAGACATTTTTACTTTCCACCTCACCTGGTCTGCAACCAGATCTCCTGCCTGCACAATGCTGTGACTGGAGGGCATGTTCTAGTTATGGACAGTTCTGCTTATGTTAGAGTGGGTTTTCAGTTGGGTCTTCCCAGGACGTTTTGGGAGGGCCCCTCAGCTCCTCGATAAGCTCTAGAAGACATATATCTCAGCTTTGCCGACCTAGCTCACATGTGAGTCTCCTGCAGAAAGCTTCTAAATGGCCAGTCCCACTGGCTTCGCTGTCAGTGGCTGACATTTTCTGACCTGATCACTAGATCCTAGGTTTCTGGGTACCTAATTCGAGGCTCATAGTTCCCTTTACATGGATTCTGCTTCTCACCAAGAAGGTTAGAATCCCAACAACCTTCAGCAGGTGAGGAAGGCGATAATCTTGTTGCCATCTGTAAATCCAGACTTCCAGTTCTTACACTCCAGTCTCACAGGGCACATCCTGCCAAGTGTCTTGCATTCAATTTTTGAAAAGGATCTGTAACAGTAGCTCAGTAATTCAAGTAGGAGGTAATTACCAGGCATCCCCGTGTGACTCAATGTTTTGCAAGGTTTTCCTGGCAATAGGTGTGTTTTTGTGATAAGTTTTCCTTGGGCTACTAAGAAGACGAGAGAGAAAATTTAGAGTACGCTCAAGGGGCGGAGGAATCGGATTCGATCGTGAGGTGCACCCTCACTGACACTCAATATTCCTTCCTCCTTCTTCCCAGATTGTCATTGACGATATTGGGAACAAAAGAAAATATGACTTTCCTGAACCTCTGGCTGGCCTTAGATGAAGACGATGGCAAAATCCAAAGAGATATCTTAGTGGGCGGAGCCGAGACCACAGGTAGAACTGAAGAAAGAGGAGGCCTCACTGGCTAGTATTTCACTCTCTGCCTCGGGCTCCGTATTCTGTCTGTGGGCCTGGAGGCCTGCAATCAAGTGGGAGCCAGCTGTGTCTTTAGACAACATTCCTCCTGCTCTGAAAAGAGTCTTGTTCTTCTGGACTGGTGTCTGGGGCTCTGCTGATCCAGAGGAGATGGGGAGATTCTGCTGGGCAGGTACTAACAGCCCAGGGAAAAGAAGTCATGCATGAGATGAAATGAGAACTCCTGATACATGTGGCCATTTACTGAGTGCTTACTATATGCCAGCCCCCTGCCAGGCACCTGATCTATTTCATCTCCTTTAATCCTCACGATGACCCTGTATTTATAGGAACTGTTATCGTTCTCATTTCACAGATGAAGAAACTGAGTCATGTAGAAGTTAAAAGACCTACCCAAGGTCTGGAGCTGGTAATGTACAGATCCAGGGTTAGGCGTGCCTTCTATATCTCTACCCTGGGTGAACTCCATGGGAAACCTGCATGGGAATTGGTGAATGTTCAAGAAAATTGATGTTGGTGAATGTGCACATCTAAGAAGGTGCTCTGCTGCAGGACCCCTCATGGTTCCCACTGCACAGAGGATAAACCCAGGGTCTGACTACAGTGTACAAACTGCTCCACAGCTTGGCTCCGGTTTGCCAGTCCGCAGAATCTTTCCACATCCTCTCCCACCACTTCCACATACCCTACCCCTCCCTCCACCTCATTTGCGCACTTTTCACTCTTCCCTGTCACCCCGCCCCCATGTCCCCCCACCTCATCCACCTGCCTTCCCTCCCGCTCTCCCCGCATCTGCTGCTCTTACTCCTTTTCTCCCTATATCTTCCCCTCCACCTGTAAGGCCATTTCTCTTTATGTTTCCCAAATGCCTGCTTCTGGGCACTTCCTCTGGACCTTCTCCACTTCCTCTGGAAATGGCAATTCCTCCCTTTCTTTTGTTCCAGACTTTTTGGGCAGACACTAATCGTTATTGTTGAGGACACAAAAAGTTCCTCTGCTCTCGTACTTTTCAGTGTCAGCACTGTGGCACCCTGGCCTGCCCCGACCTTTGTTAGGTGTGGCATAACTCGTTTGTAACTATAGTTTACAAAATATTTACTTAAAAACATATACCAGAATGGACTTAGCACAACCCCTTTAATCATGATGCTATTACTTGCCTCCAGTGGTAGAGGGAAAAGAGAAATGGCAGCCAGAGGCTGGGAATCGCTGATAACCCAGGCCACGGCAGTGTGGCTTGTGTGAGAACACCATCTGTCTGTGTATTTTAGAGAATGAAGCTGGAAACTCACACCTTAAGGGCAGCGGCCATTCCTGTTTAGCTTTATATTCTCCCAATACCTGGCATATAATAAGCACTCAATAAATGTCTGTTGAACAAAGGAAGGCATAAATCTATGTGTGAATGCATCCATGTAGTTGCACATGCTAGCTCCCAAAGACGTTTGGGATTTTTATTTTTCTGGGTTCAAGGTGAGGGTGGGGTAGGGTCAGGGGTTAGGTGGGGGCAATTAACAAGGACTAATGTGCCATTGCCTTAGACTCCAGGACATAATGAATGAATGAAACCAAACCTCAGCAGAGTTTCCTATCCAAATGTCTGTCTTCGGTGTTTTCTCTTACTCTGCCCTGTCTCAGAGTTTATTCTCCCCTTGCTGGCTCTTCCCCAGAACTCTGTGTCCTCATATTGCCTCCTGACTGACGTGTCCCCCTTTCAATCTTCCCTTATCCCACCAAATCAGCCAATGAAGAAGGACATTAGTGCCCCCTATTAAAAATTATATTTTTAAGTTATGACCAAAAGAACAAGCTAAATGAACAAGATAACTCTGAATATAAATCTCCATTAATGGAGTTGACTATTACAATTAAATAAGACATAACAGAATTCATCCGGCAGTTATTAATAATGTGCACATGATAATTAACATTAATAATAAGTACTATTCTTAGCCAACCCTGGTTCTTCCTTCTCTTTGTTAGTTTCCTGTAATCAGAGCTGGCAGCTTCCTGTAATAATATCTGCAGTTTATTCCTAAACTCGGATACACTGACATACAAACTCTGAAAAAGATAAAGTGAGGGTGAGAGGGATACTGGATGTCATCTGGGGGAGGAGCACAAGGGGGAATGAGGCCCAAGGAGGTGGCAGGAAGTTAGGGGAGGGGCGGGCGGGACCTTGTAATCAGCGGGCACTGAACCCTCTCCTCTCCCCTGTGGTTCCCATGCCAGCTATCTCATATGTCGTCACCATCTTCACTGGGGATGTCCGGGGGGCTGGGACCAAGTCCAAAATCTACTTGGTCATGTACGGGGCCAGAGGGAATAAGAACAGCGGGAAAATCTTCCTGGAGGGCGGTGTGTTTGACCGCGGCCGCACAGACATCTTCCACATCGAGCTGGCTGTCCTCCTCAGCCCCCTGAGTCGGGTCTCCATCGGGCATGGCAATGTTGGCGTCAACAGAGGCTGGTACTGTGAGAAGGTAAGGGATGCTTCTGGGAGGACCCTTCCCTGATTCAACCCCTCTCTCCTTTCACTTGGAAATACAAACTCTAACCTGCTTCCTTCTTCCTTTGGACCATTAGCAGAGCCCATGGGCAACCCCCGCCATTGGGTATTTTGGATGGTTCTATGCCCATCGATCTTGTCTTGCTGATGATCAGGAATGGGGGCTGTTCTGTGCATGCTTCCAAGAGACAAACACGGTAGGGTGTCCAGAGGTGCTCAGGTGGTCGTTAGAGACTATTCTGATTCCTGGTGTGGCATTTCACTTCAGCTTATGGATCTCTCAATAAGCAAGTATTTCTAAATATATATTTGTATTATGGTATACTTATGCTTTACAGAATATATATAACAAAAGTGAAACATAGAGCACAATGAAAAACAAACATGAATTTTGTCTACCACTCAAGAAATAGAACATTCTCAATGCTCTTGAAACTCCTCTGTGTCCTTCTGCAATCATATAATCCTCTCTCCCCTCAAAAGCATGCACTATTATGAATTTTGTCTAAGGGTATATTAATAAAGGTTTTGTAGTGTTCCAGGAACATTCCTTTGAACATCTCTAATGTGAGTGGCCTGGGCTAGATAGACTTCCAGATTCTAAACCCGTGCATGCAGATGTGGGCTGAGATGGAGAGGGCGTAGGAGAGAAGGCTGAACGAGGCTCAAGCCCAGAGGAGGGCAGTTAGTTTTTGTATTAAATTCCAGATATCAATTACCTTTTATGTGATTGACCTTTTTCCAGCAAGACAAATATAAGGAATTAATTTAGTATTCTAGTTAATTTGGTTCAGATTGAGATTTTATGATGTGCATAAAGAAATATGGTGTTTAAAGAGGGTATTGTGTACAAATGAACAGGTTTGGGATTTGGGCTAGTAAATCCATCCTCTGGTAAACTGGAATATGAATGATACCTACTTGGGAAGACTTCTTGGAGGAGATATTTCTTGATCTAAGATTTAATGAAACAGGCAACGGGAAGAAAGTGTCATTCCTCGAGGGTCCCAAAGCAGACGACCCTTACCGTAGGGCCGAGGAAGCTGCTGAGCATGGCAAGGAGGTCCCAAGCTGGGGACCTGCTGCAGGAGACTCTTGTGGTCTGCTCCCCCAGGTGGTGATTCTGTGCCCCTTCACTGGTATCCAGCAGACCTTCCCTTGCAGCAACTGGCTGGATGAGAAGAAGGTGGACGGGCTGATAGAGAGACAGCTCTACGAGATGGTATCTCTCAGGAAGAAGAGGCTGAAAAGTAGGTGGAAGGGGCCCAGAGCTTGGTGACCTCCCAGTCAGGGCCAGGAAAGGCCAGGATGTCAGACCATGGGGCAAGAGCTTCGAAGGGATCAATTCTTGCTCTCAATTCTCCTCTGGAAAGGAAGGGAAAGGCCTCCCAGGGGGCTTAGTTCTTGAAGCTATAGGCCACATACCCGGTACCAAGGCCGATACTCCAGTGTCCTCAAGTTGAATAAGCTGCCATGATGGCTAGATGTTGAACCAAATGTTCAACACAGTGCATTCTGAATACACCAGACATAGGGTGGGTGGAGTCTGCTTTTCCCCTTATTTAAAGGACACTATTATGCCTCCTCCATTAAAAGGAGCATTCAGCACCCTCTTTTAAATAGCAAAGGATCCTTGGCTTCCTCAAACTGGCACTTGTTAAAATGGGTTTCCGAGAGTGAGACACACCTGTGCATAATCTGGGTTTCAGTCCTGATCGCTTTTGATTTGCGCGACTTCCCCATTGGTACCACGAAAATCTCTTTATTTCTTGAAGTTTACATTGTAGCTCGACCTGTCTCTGCAGAATTCCCTTGGTCTCTGTGGGTCTGGACGACTGACTTGAAGAAAGCTGGTACCAACTCTCCCATCTTTATCCAGATTTATGGGCAGAAGGGGAGGACAGATGAGATTCTCCTGAACCCCAACAACAAGTGGTTCAAACCAGGAATAATCGAAAAATTTAGGGTAAGAAAGGAGTGTGACAGGGTGGGATGGAGGAAGGAAGAGGGAGTGTAGGAGCCGTTTGCCATAGGATTCTGTTTTTCTAAGACAGGTGCGGGTTGAGTTTGATGACAAAAAGGTACAATGCAGACTTTAGGTCCCTACAAGGAGGGCCACATTTGATCTACAGGCAAAGTATAAATGGGCTGTGGCTTAGATCTGTCCCTTCATCTGAATCACTCCAGAACCGAGCCTGGGGCAAGGAACAAGTATGGGATGGTTTCGAGCACCCGGGAGCTCAGCAACTTGGGGAATCATTATGGAACAGAGACCCCGGAACACAGTTGGTGTCAAACTGCCCAATCTGGACTGAATGAGAGAGTGAGGAACAAATTTAAGGGAAAGTATAAACTTTAGAACATTTTAAAAGAAACTCAGCTTTAAATTTCCAGTATGTATATAACAAGAGCTGGGCTGGTTTTGCCAATAGAGGTGCGGCTCTGACCTTTAGGTAAGAATAATTTGTAATTTGCTGCTCTCTCTCAGAGCGCCCCGCTGGTGCCTCTATTATACCACTCGCTTCATTGCTCTTTCTTTATTTGTCTTCCTGGATAGACTGCGAGCCCCTAGGGAAAGGGCATGACTGCTGTATTGATCTTTTTGTCTGTTTCAGCGCCCAGAAGAGCTCTGAGGCTGTGGGCTTGTACTAATTTGCAGGGCCGCCATATGGATTTTGTTACTGGAAGTTTATTGCTTGGAAGATTTTCTTTAGTCTGGATCCTACTGTGGGTCAGTTATTTTTGTTCAATTTCACCAGCCCAGACTGAACCTTAGCTCTTTATGGCTCTCTCGTCCTCGCATGCCACTGGTCGCAAGGGCATGAGAGGATACAGTAGATGAGGATGGCTTGACGCCAACCCATCCTCGCTGCTAAAGAAAGAGCCCGAAGCAAGGGCTGTCCTGGCAAGGGGTCAACTCCGAGGTTCAGCACATTTCATTTGGTTATGCCCGCTCAAACCTTGTCATTTCTCACCGTAGATTGAGCTCCCAGATCTCGGCAGGCTCTATAAGATTCGGGCATGGCATGATAGGAGGAGTCCTGGTTCTGGATGGCATTTAGAAAGGGTGAGATGCACTATCTTGGGGCTTGGGAGGTTGGGAGAGGAACCAGAATGGTCCCTTTCTAATGAGCCTGTCATATAAGTTTGCTTTGTATTCATTGGGAGTGAAAGGATGTGGAAGGGTTATGGCGAGACACTTATTTGGGCACAGGACTCAGAGACTTCCTGATGAGGAAGGGACTCCCGAAGTAGATTAAGAAGATGATCGGATGTTCAGACTCAACTTGCATTCTGCCTCAGTCACCTGGCTGCTAGGCAAATGTGGATCTCGGGAGATCAGAGAGATAAATGTTAATCTGGCGCTACGCCTTCCGCGAGATCATCTCTAGGAGATAGCCTTGGCCTCCCTGAGAGCAGATAGCAGAAGAGGGACCTTGGGACGTGGATGAATATCTTTGGTACACCCACTTGGTCACACCAGGACTTCATTCCAGATGACTCTGATGAACACTCTGACCAAGAACAAATATAACTTCAACTGCAATCGCTGGCTGGATGCCAATGAGGATGACAATGAGATTGTGAGAGAAATGACTGCAGAGGGCCCAACAGTGCGAAGGATAATGGGCAGTAAGTGCTGACCAGCCCTCTATCCTGGGGGAGGCGGTGGAACTCCTACTCGATGTGCCGATGGAGGTCTGGCCCATGAGCTGATAGTCTTGTCCACTGTGCATCGTTAGGCTCCCCGTGCATGCCAAGGGAGATTTAGAAGGTCTATCCCCAAGACCATCCTGAAGGAGCCATCTCCTAGGCTTGATGCCAGAGCTCTATAACGATGGGTGTGAGGGAGGGAGAGAAGATTCATGGGTCTTCATTTTGGTTATGAGGGCATGAGAAGCATCTGTACTAAACAATATTTCTCTAATAGAGTGTCCCTGACATTAAAAAAAACATTCTTTTGAAATTATGCTTGAGATGCTCCCCAAAATGAAAGGCTGGCTCTGGGAGCCATGCTTGGCTGCTCCTGATGGTCCTCTATTTCAATTTGAGGCCAGCAGGAGAGGGACTAAGCTTGTAATCTGGAGTCCAGTATCCACATTTGAAGGGGTAAAGGGAGATCATTTTGCCTCTAGGTCATAGTAGCAGTTTTGACAAACATACAACACAGGTCTTGTCCCCTTAGCGGATGTTACTGAGCTATCACAGTGTTCTCTGCCACTGAGTCTGGAATAAGTTTCATAGCCCTAAATATAGCACTCCAAGCAGACATTAGCAATTGATCAGAATTGGCACTTAAGGGAATCAACCTGTTGGTTATCCTGGTGGTAGTCCTTAAACTGTTTAATAGTAAAGTAATATTGCAAGATTACAAAGAGTTAAAGATATATAGAAAACGATGTCACCCACAGTTCTAGTAGCCCTTCTAAATATTTGGATAGTATCACTTCCTAGGCATTTGCACATCTAGTAGAAGCTCTGTGTATATTTGTTGAAATGATTCGAACAGATTTAAATATTTAAAAACATAGAAATCCCAAACAGCAAATATCTAAAAAGAGATCAGCCAGTCTGTTAGTCGAATTAGGCAATGCTTGCAGTTAGCACTATTTTATGGTTCTTCTTCATTTTTAATTAAAATATGTGGCTATAGAATATTTGTGTTCAAGGGCCTTTAAAATAGCCTGATGCAGATAAGGAGACTGAGGAAGTTCTTGCCCTGATTCTCAGTTAGAGACAGAATTAGACCGAGAATAAGGTTGCCTGCCTCTTGGGTAAGTGACTGTTTCCTGCCTTTTCACATTCAGTAATATTTTCTTGGAAACAAGGCAGTCATCTCCCTATAAATATAAGAAATATCATAGGACTCTACCCCGAATAAGGACTTTTTATAATATGTAGCCCACTGAAGCAAAAATACACCTGCTCTTACCTGATCTGTTCTTTGTGTACCAAAATTGAGCCCACAGATATGAACAACTGAGGAGGAGGTTTGGGGACTGAGTGGCCTTTTAAATCCTTCTAACCAATTCTCATGATTTTAGCTCCTCACTCTATTTCTACTGTTATCTGGTGCTGTCACTCCTGAGCCTTTCTATGGGGTGGCTTCTCGGATTTTGCAGCTGACAGCTCTGATGAATTCTCTGGTCTGTTAAGTCACGGATCCTCAGACCTCAGCGTGCATCCTCACTGAAGGGCTTCTGAAAACACAGAGTGCTGGGCCCTGCCCGCAGAGCTTCGGATTCAGTAGGTCTGGGGTGGGACCCAGGGATTTGTCCATCTAACAAGTTTCTAGGCGGGGCCGACACTCCTGGGGAGGATCCTCTGTGCTGGAATCACTTTTCTATGCACTTCAGCTTCCAAAAATTTTGTTGCTGTTGTCCATGTTTGTCCCTCTACCCTAGCCTTATTGATGAAACCTTTTTTGTTTGGTTAAAACTTTGAAAGAACCTGTACATTATCATTTTAGTGAGTTTTTTTTTTCCCCCTAAGAGAGATCTGCTATTTTGACTTAGAATGCTCAGAATGTTCTTTCCCTCCGCTGCCTCTTCCCTTGATGGAAGCATGACTCCCCTCCCCGCCAAGCCCTCTTTTCCCTCCCCACAAACTGCGGAGCCAGTGGGAGGGGGCAATCTCCTGACTCCTGCTCACTTTCAGATTTGAGGCTCACACCATCTCACAATGCTCCCTCTGCCCCAGCTCAGTTCCAATCTTCTGTTGGCCTCCACTCACTTCCTCTTTTGCTGAAGGTGGTGTGATGCATCCCATGGTCATTCTCTAGACTCCCAACTCCTGCCACTGTTCTGGGACAGCGTATTAATCTGCCCGGGCTGCCATAACAAAATACCACAGACTGGGGGGGGTTAAGCAACAGAAATTAACTTTCTTGCCGTTCCAGAGGCCGGAAGTCCAAGTTCAAGGTGTCAGCAGGGTTGGTTTCTCCCGAAGCCTCTCTCCTTGCCTTGCAGGTGGCCACCTTCTCTCTCATGGTCTTTTCTTTGTGTGCCTTCTGCACTCCCTTGTGTATTTCTTCTTACAAGGATATCATTCTTACTGGATTACACGCCCCCGCCCGCCCTCGTACCACCTCGTTTTACCTTAATTACTCTTTAAAGGCCCGACCTTCCAAATACAGTCACATTCTGAGGTCCTGGGGTTAGGACTTCACTATATGAATTTGGGGCGGGATGCAATTCAGCCCATAACAGAGAGTATTTCTCAAAGTGTGGTCAAGGGCCCACCTGTATCAAAATTGCCTACAGTGCTTGTTAAAATGCAGATTCCTGGGACAAACTCCAGATAGACTGAGGGCTACACTTGGCAATCTGTATTTTTATCAAGCATGCCAAGTAATTTTTATGCATATCAAAACTTCAGAGCCTTTGTCCTGCTTTTTTTAATTCGCGTCCTGGTCCTCCCCCAGTGTGTAGACCTCAACCTCCCTCCCACTGAACCAGCTACTCGCGAGTACCTCACTTGGGATCACTGCACAGAGCTGCTTGAACTCCATGCCCCTGCCCCTGCCCCAAGCTCCTGGCCTCCCAGCTCTCTCATGGCTTTGGTGACACTCGACCCCACCCTTGAACTCCTCCCACCTCCTTCCTCCCCACATTTCTCCTGGTCTGTCGGGGCTCGCTCACTCGTGGGTGTGTGGGGGGTAGATTTTAAGGGCATAACTTCCAGGGGAGAGAAAAAGAAGTCCTGAAATTGAGCAGGGATCAGGTAGACTAGAGAGAAGATAAATTCAAGAACTATTTGAAGATAAAACTGGTAGGATGAATGAATGCTGTTGAAATGCAGTGGCGAGGTTAAAGTTCCTGCCCAAGAAGTTGGGAGAAACCTTGCAGATGAAGAGACATTTGAGCTAGGTCTTCCTTGGGTGGGGATTTGACAGATAAGGAGAGATCATGGTGGGACGGCTGGGGAGGAGAACATTTCTGTAGGTTACATATATAAACATGTTGTGACATTTGAAACAGTGTACAAAATGTGGGTTTATCATAGTTGTTTTTTTGTTTCCTGCAATACTATTTCAGAACCATTTCAATGAAAAAAATCTCTTGAATAGTAGGGGATGGAAGGGTTGTCTGTCCTGGCTGTAAAGACACTTGGAAGTTTCCGAGTCTCCTTAGCAGTACTTTGGAGCCCATACCAACTTGGATTTCTTTTTCTTAACTTCTCTTTCTGGCCCACATAAACCTCTCGTGCTTGGAACACACGGGCGGTGTCCTCACTCACCTCTACAGGAACTCACATCTCCTTCGTTGGTCTGGATGTTTCTTTGGAACAGTAAATAGAGCTGATGGCAACCTCCCACTTCTCCAGTTGCTGCCAGGGTAAAATGAATAATGTGCCGGGCTTCCTGGAAATCCCTTAATTAAGTGGAATCTTGGACTCATGTAAAATGAGTAAACACCAATTTAAAACCAATTCTCTAAGTTTGGAATTGTGTACACATAGTTTACTTAAAAAATAAGGGCCAGTCAAATAAGCAATTAATACCATGTCTGAGAGCCAAGACGCTCTGAACTGTTTAATGCAGACGGGGAAATACGGGCAAGACACGCACTGGCTCACAATTTATTTCCACCTTGCCTTCCTCTCAGGAACTATGTGAGATAGTCAAATCAATGAGATCAGCATTTGTCCGTGCATGCCCAGCAGAAGTGATTACATAGCACTGATGAGTGGGCAAGAAACGGTCAGGCTCCAGTGCAGAAAGTCATAGCTTCTTGTTAATCAGGCCAACCTGTAATTTTTAAATTAAAGTACAAGAGGCTCTGGTACTTACCCATCTGTTTAAAGTCTTCCACTGCTGCCGGCTAACGGTGTAATTATTTTTAATTGTCCACAGACTTCTTGCCAGGAGAGAGCTTGGGACCTCGGGCTGGTGGGCTGGGAGGGACCCCTAGAGAGGATCAGGACCCCTGAGAACTTCCAACCAAATG
Organism: Pteropus alecto; assembly: GCF_000325575.1. Classification (NCBI taxonomy): domain Eukaryota; kingdom Metazoa; phylum Chordata; class Mammalia; order Chiroptera; family Pteropodidae; genus Pteropus; species Pteropus alecto. Next base: position 5,939,021 of record NW_006442107.1, read on the forward strand.
AACCTTAGAGCTCCTGACCAAGGATGGCTGGAATTCTTGGGCAAAGGGATTTTTAAATTCCCTCATCAGTTTGCTTCTGGGAATTGCCTAGTAGTCACAGCTAAAAAGGCAAAATTGACTTTCGTCAAAATTAAGAAAAGAAACAAGGCTAGTGTTCTCTCTTCCCTTTTGTGTTTCCGTGTTTCACCCCAGTTAATGCTATTTATTCCTCTTACTGTCATTCTTTGCTTTTTCTTCTAACAAATGCTTTTGCTACAGACACTGTATCTATCTTCATGGACCCACATGTTTAATGGTTAAATTTATTTTTCACTGTTTCCATATCTCCAAATGAAAGTCTGCATATTACTAAAAAATCATTTGTACGTGGAATTAAACTTCCTAGAGATTTGTCTCATTTCGGATATTTTTATCTTCATTTTTGATAGACCACCACTGAGTAGTATGTCCATTTTTTAAAACCACAGCTTTATTGAGATATAAGTCATGTACCATGCAGTTCACCCATTTAAAGGATACAATGTAGTGGCATTTAGTATATTGATAGAACCGCACATCTGTCACCACTAAAATCCTAGAACATTTTCATCACCCCCGAAAGAAACCCTATTCTCATTACCAGTCATGCCCATTCCTCTACCTCACTCCTCCATCTGACAGCCAGGAATCTGTTTTTCATCTCTATAGATTTGCCTAGTCTGGACCTTTCATATCAATGGAATCATATAATATGTGACCGTTGGTGTCTGGTTTCTTTCACTTGCCATATTTTCAAGGTCTGTCTACATTGTGGCGTGTGTCGGTATTTCATTCCTTTTCCTGGCTGAGTAATAGGTCATTGTATAGATATAACACATTCAACTGTTGATGGACATTTGGGTTATTTCTCCTTTTTTGCTTTTATGAATAATGCTGCAGTGAACATTCGCGTACAAGTTTTTGTGTGGACGTATGTTTTCTATTGTGGAATTGCTAGTTATATGGTAACTGTTTAACTTTTTGAGGAGCTACTGTACTATTTTTCAAAACAGCTGCACCGTTTTGCATTCCTATCAGCAACGTAGGAAAAGTCCGGTTTCTCCACATCTTTGCCACCACTGGTTATTCTTTTCTATTTTATTTTTCTCAAGGTTGTTTTGGCTATTCTGGGTCCCTTGCAATTCCACTTGTATTTTAGAATCAGCTTGTTCGTTTCTACACCGAAGTCGGCTGGGGTTCTGACAGAGATTGCGTTGCATCTGTAGATTGGTTTGGGAAGTATTGCCATCTTAACGATGTTAAATCTTCCAATCCTTGAACATGGCATGCTTTTCCATTTATTTAAATCATCATTAATTTCTTTCAATAAGTTTTTATCTTTCAGAGCATAAGTTTTTCCATTGTTTTTTTTTAATTGAGGTATCATTGACCTACAGCATTATATTAGTTTCAGTACAACATAATTTGATATTTATATATATTGCAAAATGATTACCATAATAAGTCTAGTTAACATCCATTACCACGCAGTTACAGATTCTTTTTCTTTCGATGAGAGCTTTTAAGATTTACTTTCTTAGCAACTTTCAAATATGTAATACTGTATTATTAACTGTAGTCATCACGCTGTACATTACATCCCCATGATTTATTAGTTTTTCACTTGTTTTCTTAAATTTATTCATAAGTACCTTATTCTTTTTGATGCTATTTTGAATGAAAATGTTTTCTACATTTAGTTTTAGATTGTTCATTACAAAATAATAGAAATGCAATTGATTTCAGTGTATTGATCTTGTGCTCCACAACTTTGCTGAACTTATTTATTAGTTCTAATAGTTTATAGCGGATTAGTTATGATTTTCTATATAGAAGATCATGTCATCCATGAATAGAGATCACTTTACTTCTTCTTTTCTAATCTGGATGCTTAATTGCTTTGGCTCAAATCTCCAGTACCATGTTGAAATAAAGTGGTAGGGAGTACATGTCTTTGTCTTGTTCCTGATCTTAGGGGAAAAGCATCTAGTCTTTCACCGTAAGTATTGTGTTCACTGTGGCTGTTTCACAGATAACCTTTATTGGTTGATGCAGTTCTCTTTTATTTCTAGATCACTGATTTTT
>NW_006442107.1:5941138-5947769 GCF_000325575.1 Pteropus alecto
ATTTGTCAAATTTTTTTCTGAGCCTATCGAGATGATCTTGTGATTTTTGTTTTTTACTGTATTAATATGACATATTATACCGATTGATTTTCGGAAGTTAAACCAACTCGTATCCCTGAGCTAAATCCTACTTTGTCATAGTGTATAATTCTTTTCTATGTTGCTGGATTTGGTTTGCTATTATTTTGTTGAGGATTTTTGCATCCATATTCATAAGATATTTGGTCTTCAGTTGTGACATCTTTGTCAGGTTTTGGTAGCAGGGTAATGCTGATCTCATAAAATGAGTTGGAAAGTATTCTCTCCTGTCTTTGAGAAGAACCGCTATTAATTCTTTTTTGAATATTTGGTAGAATTCAATGGTAAAGACATCTAGGCCTGGGCTTTTCTTCATGGGTAGTTTTTGTTTACTGAATTGATCTTTTCACATGTTATAAATCTATTCAGAGTGTCTGTTTCTTCTTGGGCCAGTTCTGGTAGCCATACTTTTACTTTCAAGTTATTCGTGTCTTTGAATTTAAAGTGTGTCTCTTCTGTATAACACGTAGTTAGGTCCATTATCCATTCTGTCAATCTTTCTGTAATAAAGAGTCTTCATTTTGATGTTCAACTTCTGACAGTTTTCAAGCTGCACCACTCCCCTCCCCCTTTCTGTCTCATATCTGGACAATTTGATTAGCCTGGATGCTCCCGTTCTTGGTACTGGTAGCGAGTTTAAGCCATGCAAGTCTTTGTGTGTGTGTGTGTGTGTGTGTGTGTGTGTGTGTGTGTGTGTGTGTGTGTTGAGAAGATATTTTCTGGAATACCATTTTAATTCCTATGTATGTATGTGTGTATGTATGTATGTATTTATATAGAACTATTTTCTTAATGGTTGCCCAGGGAATTATAATTAACATCTTAATTTATAACAATCTAGCAATAGCATACCACAAATTTGCTCCAATAGATTTGTTCCCTTCTCCCTCTTTTGTACTATACTGTTTTACAAATTGCTTTTATATGCATTATAAACCTACCAATGCAGTTTTATATTTATTGCTTTATGCAGTTGTCTTTTATTATAAGATAGGAGAAGAAAGGTTTATAAACAAAATTACATGTATGCTGTTTACATATTTACCTATCTCATTACTTTTCCTGGCACTCTTTATTTCTTGAGGTGAATTCAAGTTACTCTCTAATGTCTAATGTGAAGGACTCCTTTAAATATTTCTTGAAGGGCAGATCTATTAGTGATGAATCATTCCAGTTTTTGTTCATCTGGGAATACTTTAATATCTCCTTCATTTTTTAAGTAGACTTTTTTAGAGCAGTCTTAGTTTCAGAGCAAAATCCCCCCTGCTTCACTGGCTGCTTCCTCTCATCCGAGTTGCTAGCTTCTCCTACAATGTCATCCCACTGCAATTCTTATGTACATCCTCTCTGTAGGAGTTCTTTTCTGGTCCTGTGGCTTTCAATGGTAACTTGAAAGGATACCCTTCAAGTTACCATCGATGCCTATCAAGGATGCCTATGATAACCAAAGTCATGACCCTCCAGACACTTATTCAACTACCATCTTGACCTTTTTTTATGAACATTGAATAAACATCTCAAATGTATGATGAACAAACAGAACCATTGATCTCTATCTCCAAACCCATCCTTTCCTCAGGCATTTCTACTTCTTATTAACAATATTATCTACTTAGTTGCCCAAGCTAAAAGCCTAAAAGTCATTCCTGATTCCTCTCAATTACCTATTCAGTCCATCACCGAGTACTGTTGGTTCTAACACAGAAATATATCTCTAATCTACTGGCTTCTTTCCATATACATTGTACTGCCTATTCTGGGTACCTCCTCTCTTTTCTCGACTACTGTAATTATTCCACTAACTGGCCTCCTACAATCAGTGCCCCACATGGCAGCCAGAATGCTCTTTAAAACATGGATCAGATTAAGTTACTTCCTTGCTTGAAGCCCTCTAATGGCTTCCCATTGCATTAAAAAACAAACAAACACACTTCTTACTTTGAGCTGTCACACATCACACGTCTGGCCCCTGTCCACCTCTGGGCCTCATCTCATTTCCCTCCCACTCCCTCTACTCCAGCCACGCTGGCCTTTTCTCCGCTCCCAGAACACACGCCGCTCATCTACACATCGGGGCTTCCCACTTAACAGCACTCTCTTCTCCCAGTTTCCTGTGGCTGGCTCCTATCATGACCATTTTAGTCCAAACGTTATTTTCTAGCAGCAAGCTTTTCTGCACTCTAAATCATCCTCACCCCCTTGCCGTACTCCTCCCCACTGCCATGGCACTCTGTGGCATCACTCCATTATCTCTGGTCCAGATATAACTCAGAAATTTTCCTGTTCATAATTTGTTTAGGATTTTACTGTCTATCTCTCCCCTCCACTCTCATGTGAGCTCCAGGGGAACAGGAGTCTGTCTTTTTAGCTCACTGTGAATCCTTGTACTTATAATGATGCCTTTCACCTACGGGGCTTCAGTAAACAGATAAAGGGAAATGAATGAATGAAGGACTTTTACTTTCTGACTTATTTTAGTGAGAAGTAAGGCTATGATGTGCAGAGAGGTAGGTCTGCCTCCTTCACAGTACATTTTCAACATGGCAAGAAATCGCTGCTCATCCCATAGAGGCCACATGTTGTACCTTTCTCTCTGCTTCTCTTTCTGGCATGTCTTTAGTGCTTGAGAGTTCTGAAGATAAGGGGAGGGTCAGTTCAGAGTCACAAAGGAAATCTCTTACCTGGGAAGACCGGACGCGTACGAATTGGAGAAAAACCTGAGGCAAAAGAGTCTACTGGGTTAGATGGAATCCAATGCCAAAAATGTTTGAATTAGACCTGTGGTCCCCAAACACTGTCAACTCCATCCAAATCCCCTGGGGGAGCTTGTAAGCAATGCAGTGTTAGGGGTCCTGCCTCTGGAAACTGAGATTTGGAAAGTCCGGAGTGAGGCTCAGGAATCTGAATTCATGTAAATTTCTCAGGGGTTTCTGATGATGGGCTAGAACTGGGAACCTCTGATCTGTCTGGGACAAGGGATTTGCAGTTTTTCAGGGACTTGACTGGTGTAAGACAGGTTTTGGGTAGCTGGGTGAAGGAGCAAGGTCAGCCCAGATGAGAACTGGGGGAATAGGAGAAGGCAGCGCTGATAAATGGGGAGCAGCAAGGCCAGTGCTGGGGAGCAGGGGTCTGTCAGTCAGTGGTGTCCCTCTCTCTGCCTGCCAGTGGCCCGGTACCGTGTGACTGTGTGCACGGGAGAACTCGAAGGTGCAGGAACAGATGCCAACGTCTATCTCTGCCTTTTTGGCGACGTGGGGGACACGGGGGAGCGGCTGCTGTACAACTGCAGGAATAACACCGACATGTTTGAGAAAGGCAATGTAAGTTGCAGCAATGTGCCTCCACCCACCCCTACTCCCATCCCCACTCCTACCCGACCCCATACCCACTCCCTGGTCTTCCCTGCTCTAAGTAGAGCTGACGGCTGGTACTGAGCCATCAGAGAGGCTTGCTCTGGGTGAGGGGGATGGGGAACTAACATGCATGACATCCACTAGGCTCCTAGGATTATCCAGCTCGGAGCTGGAGAGCCACCCTAGAGTGGTCCTGGTCCCCTATCCATCCTTGAGCTTTGAGAAGAGGGTGGTACAGGAGGACACTGGGAAGGTGGGAGCAGCACCTTTCTTCTCTCAGGGGTGAACAGGCAGGGAAGGAAGCTGGGTACCTTACCTGTGGACTGGAGGACACAGGCTAGCGGAAATCCAGGGCATTTGAGGGCCAGCGTGGGAACTTTGTATCCTCCACGAGGCATAACCCCTGGAGGCACCTTTTTTGAGCCCTTTTTGAAAGAGAAGCCAGGAAAGACACTAAATATGGCAGTGGAAAAACTGGATTCTGCTCCTCGCCTCATTACAAATGTCCTGGTGTTCTCCTGTTTCCCCAGCCATCAAATGAGTTTGTTGGGAGGCGATGTGAGACAATGAGGGCAGGAAGATCTGGGGGCAAATCCAGACTGGGACCAATCATTCCATTCCCCTGAACCTCAGTTTCCTCCTTTCTAAAATGTGGGGTGAGATGCTTGACTGTGGCTGGCTGTCGTGAGGATTAGGGATGACAGATGCATTGCCCTGCCAGCAGACCTGGCCCAGCGCACACAGTAGGTTCACAGTAAAGAGTTGTTTTTGCAATAATGTGAGGCTCAAGGCTGCTCATCAGGTGAAGGGGATGTGCATACTGTTGTCACATGAGCCTCTTCCTGTCCTTCCGTAATGTGAGGCTCAAGGCTGCTCAGCAGGTGAAGGGGATGTGCATACTGTCGTCACATGAGCCTCTTCCTGTCCTTCCTCTGCCACTCTTTACTTGGCAAGGGCAGGGCAAAGCCTGGAATGTGGATGTAGGTTTCTCTCCACTCCTTTCTACTCTTTCTTCTACACCTTCTTACTCCTTTGTCCATCAATCCCACCCTCCGTGTTCCTGCCCCTGGAGGCCCCTAGGTGTGCTCATGTAGACTTAGCACCTACTGCATTTCTGCTGCCTCGTCGGCAGGCAAAACTTGTGAAATTAACAAGACCTCTGGTCCCCCAAGTCAAGTCTAATCACTCCCCTTCCTGAAAGGGGCCAGTATCCTCCTGTAGCAGGGAACCTGAGATTTGCCAAGGAATTAATTCGTAATAAAAGGTTAGTGCTTATTAACAGTTTAACGTGTTCATTTTCCAGGGGTATCCACCTTTTTCGAATGAGATCATAGGGAATGGCCATCGTTTATCCAAAAACTACAGACTCAGTCGTTGGGAATGAGACATTGAATGATATTCTAGCGGGAGAAACTGGGGCTCTGGCTTTGCTGATTTGGGGGCCCGTGTCTTCCACTGGTGTCTGGACCTGCTGTCTTCTCCCTCCAAAGGCTGACGAGTTCACCATTGAGTCTGTCACCATGCGGAAAGTGAGGCGGGTGAGAATCAGACACGACGGCAGAGGCGGGGGCAGCGGCTGGTTCCTGGAGCGGGTGCTGGTGAGAGAGGAGGGACAGCCTGAGAGCGACAACGTGGAGTTCCCATGTCTCAGGCACGTGAGCCCTGCTTGCTCTTGATTTTCTTCGGCTTAGGTTCTGGGCCTCGGTGTTGGGAAGACTCAGCCCTACGACCAGGACCACGGAGCAAAATAAGGGCTTAAGGATGTCATTGGTGCAAGAAAGGGGTGGCCCTGCTGGTGCTGCTAAGACCTCATCCCCACCCACAGGTGATGGCACCCAGCACTGCGTATCCCAGTGTGTTGCTCCTGTGTCCATTTAAGTTCCAAAACTGTCAGCACTTTTTAATGATATAATAAGACAATTTCAGGATTTAACCAGAATTACTTCAGAGGGTTAGCTATGAGCTGAATCAAACTTTTGAATCAAAGTAGGTTTTTTTTTTTTTAATTTGGATAGCCTTCTAACCACATTTTTTTCTCTGTTAATATCTTTTCAAGATATCTTACTTTTTTTTTTTTTCCTTTTCGCCGCTTACTAGTGAAGTAAAGTTTCTTTCCTCTTTTTTCTTTAGCCAGTTTTGGCTCCCATTGAGTTCTAGAAGTTCCTGATAGAGACGTTTTTAAAATGAGGAGCAATATTAGTGATTTTTATTGTCAAGTTGGCCTTTCACATTCACCTATAGCAAGGTCTGGGAGGTGTTTGCAGTATGCTTAATTTGAGGCTTAGGACCAGCTGGTCTCTGCAAATCCCAGGTCCAGGCTGAGTTCTACACCTGCAGACAAGGTGCTGTGTGTCCAAGCTCACTTCATTAGGGCTGGTCCAGGCTTCTCGATGGTGGCTGCACTAAGTACGGCTCTCCTTCGAGTGGATGGGGCCAACCTGCCCAACAGCTCAGAACGTATTACTCTTTCTCAGTCCACACATACGAACATACACATATGCACACAGACACACATTTGCTACAGTTGAATTGCTTATCAGCCCATGAGCCCAGAAAGAGCAATTTCCCAGTCATGGAAGGCCCCTGGGATGATCCCATGGGACAATAATTGTGAAACATTTGTGTCCATGACAAAGGTCTGTGCACTCCTCAGAGTGAAGCCACTGTTAGTATGACAAGGGATCCATTAAAAAGATAAGTAATGATGCAGGCAGTTCTGAATGAGTGGCCCTAATGGACAGAAAGAGGCTCAGAGTAAGGGCTGGGGAGGCCAGGAAAGGCTTCCAGGAAGAGGTGGAACTTGACCTAGGGCTGGAAGGAAGACCAGAGAATTGATAGGTGGCGAAGAGAAGGATGAGTGGGTCATCCAGGACGGAGAAGAGGCATGAGGCCGAAGAGGTTGGTGAGAGGTATTCTGACACATGGGGAAGGAAAGAGGAGAAAGATGGGGTGAGAGAGTTCTGGTCTCTCTTCAAATCAATCACTGATTCATTTGCCACCTACTGAACTCAGAGGCTCCCTGACTGGAATGCTGGATGGAACAGCTTTCATTGTTTTATTACCATCCGCTCAGAAGATATTTATCAAGCACTTGCTACACACTTACTTCCTGTTCTCATGGTGTTTATAGCCTAAAACATAAACTAAACTAGCCTAAACAATAAGCAAGTGAATAAACAGCCATAATTACAACCTGTCAG
>NW_006442107.1:5950040-5977701 GCF_000325575.1 Pteropus alecto
GACAGCTCTCCTTGGAGTGGATGGGGCCAACCTGCCCAACAGCTCAGCCATGAACGTATTACTCTTTCTCAATCCATGCATACGAACACACACACATGCACACAGACACACATTTGCTACAGTTGAATTGCTTATCAGCCCATGAGCCCAGAAAGAGCAATTTCCCAGTCATGGAAGGCCCCTGGGATGATCCCATGGGACAATAATTGTGAAACATTTGTGTCCATGACAAAGGTCTGTGCACTCCTCAGAGTGAAGCCACTGTTAGTATGACAAGGGATCCATTAAAAAGATAAGTAATGATGCAGGCAGTTCTGAATGAGTGGCCCTAATGGACAGAAAGAGGCTCAGAGTAAGGGCTGGGGAGGCCAGGAAAGGCTTCCAGGAAGAGGTGGAACTTGACCTAGGGCTGGAAGGAAGACCAGAGAATTGATAGGTGGCGAAGAGAAGGATGAGTGGGTCATCCAGGACGGAGAAGAGGCATGAGGCCGAAGAGGTTGGTGAGAGGTATCCTGACACATGGGGAAGGAAAGAGGAGAAAGATGGGGTGAGAGAGTTCTGGTCTCTCTTCAAATCAATCACTGATTCATTTGCCACCTACTGAACTCAGAGGCTCCCTGACTGGAATGCTGGATGGAACAGCTTTCATTGTTTTATTACCATCCGCTCAGAAGATATTTATCAAGCACTTGCTACACACTTACTTCCTGTTCTCATGGTGTTTATAGCCTAAAACATAAACTAAACTAGCCTAAACAATAAGCAAGTGAATAAACAGCCATAATTACAAACTGTGAGCAAAGGCATGAAGGAGGCTGCTGGGAGTGGCCCCACTGAGGAGCGTGGGTTAGAGATGGAGACGGTGTGTAAGGTCTGCCTGCAGAGGGAATATCTAGGCTGACTTCCTGAGGGATGAAAAGAAGAGTGTAGTGGGAAAGAGCTTGCGGGGTCTAGAACTTCAGTGAGACCAAAGCAGGTAGACAAAGGAGAGGGCCACCAGGTGAGGTCAGAGGTGGAAAGAGACCAGTGTCAGGCAGGGCTTGGTGGGACCTTTTCATTTTAGGAAGTTCTCTCTGGTTCTGGGTGGAGAACAAGCTATAGGGGGGTACAGTGAGAAACCAGGAAGGCCGGTAGGAGGCTTTAAGGGATCTACGATGGTCTGCATTAGTTTGCTAGGGCTGCAGTAACAATGTATCACAAACTGAGTGGCTTAAACAATGGAATTACTGTCTCACGGTTCTAGAAGCCAGAAGTCACCATGGCCATGTTCCCTCTGAAGGAGCTCTGAACAGGCTCTGCTCCAGACCTCTCTCCCAGCCTCCGGTAGCTGCAGGTGTTCTTTGGCTTGTAGGTGGCCATCTACCCCCACGCCTCTTCACGCTGTCTTTCCTCTGCACAAATCCGTCTCCACGTCCAAATTTCTTCTGTCTTTAAGCCTGCCGATCATTTTAGATTAAGGCCCGCCCTTATGACCTCATTTTAACTTGATGACTTCTGTTTCCAAATAAGGTCACATACTGAGGTGTCAGGGGTTAGGACTTCAACATATTCTGGGGGAGATGCAATCCAACTCATAACGTGGCAGGCTGGCCCTTGGTGGTGGCCGTGAAGGTAGGGAGAAGGGGCTACACCAAAGACGAATCTTGGAGGTAGAGCTCATAGGACTTGCCAATAAGACACAGAGAGGAATCGGGGGACGCAGTTCTCTATCTTTGGTAAGTAGGTCAATGTCATGTTCTCTACTGAAATGGAGAACCTGGGGAAGGAAGGGTTGAGAGGTGGGGATGGCCTGGATTCTGGAGGTCTACTTGCGGTGTGTTAGGTTGGGGTGTGTTAGGTTGAGTTGAGTAGGCAGAGTCAGCCCTGAGAAATAAATTCGGGAAACGAGAGCTGAGAGATGAAATTAAAGCCAGGGAAATGGATGGAATCCTTTAGGAAGAGTGCGGATAAAGAAAGTGGTGAGGACTAAGCCCTGGGACAGGTCAGGAAGAGGATGGAGAACCTGGGAAGCGGATAAGGAGGGAGTTGCAGTGTCCACCCTGCCTGTGTTGCCACGTGCGTGGTGCAGGGGCAGCTTAGGACCAGGAGTCCAGCTACCTACCTGCTACGCGACTTTGAGAAAATCTCTTCTCTGGTCTTCTGTGCTTTCCCGGCTGGCATGTGTCTTGTGCTGATGGTGAGAGTGAAACGGGGTTGGGGTTGCACTTTGAAAGAAGCCAAGCCTGCTGAAGGTGAGGCGATGATGCCGACTGCAGAGCAGAATGGGAGCTGAGGCCCCCAAACGCCCCAGAGCTCTCCCTGCCCCCAAACGCTTCATGCATGTTTTAGAATATAGATTCTGTCATCTTGCCGAGGCATATAGTGATGCCATGTGCTTACTAGGAATCCAGGAGGACTTTGAAGAGCCCGCAGGTAGTGCCTGAGCTCACACACTGCTTCTTTTTCACCTGAGCTATTATTTTAACTCCCCGAGAGAAAGGGAATAACCAGGTCTGTTTATCAAAATCTCCACGTCAGGATCAGGGAGTGGTAAGCATTTTAGCTGTAGCAGGTGTATGTTTGTGTGTGTGTTTACGTGTGTGTGTGTGTGTACATATATGTGCATACCAGCACATTCTTACGAGCCCAGAGAAAGAGTCATAAAACTAGCAGGAGACGGGCTTATCCATTTAGCAACATCTCACCCTGAAACTGGGCTGAAGTGTTTGAAGCTGAAAGAAAAGGCTATATTTGGAAATATCTATTAATACCTTGCAAGTATTTAGGTGGAAACTGAAATGACAAGTCATGGTTTCCTTTTGCTGCTGGGGAGGGCCTGGAGGCAGATAGATGGTGGAGAGCAGGTGGAATGTTTCTGCAGCCACGGGCTGGCTGATTTTCCATCCTTCCTGTCCCTGGGATTATGTGGCCAGGGCTGCTTCATAACCTTTTCCTCTGCAGTCTCAGTGTCTGTGGGAGATGCCAGAGAGACCTCAGCAGGACAGACAGGAAGAGCCTCCTAGTGGATTGATTTGAGGAGCTCTAGCCCACAGTTCCTGCTCTCAAATATCTCTCCTTCCCCTTCGGTGCCGTCATCAATGCCTAGGATTCCCCAGCTGTATCTTCATGTCTTAGAAGGGCAAATGTTTTTTGGTGTTCTAGATTCACAGCAACAAAGCCCATGGGAAGTGTAACAACGTAGTTGTCAGCTAACATTTTAGTGCTAGCTAACAGCCAGCTGACAGCAAGATCTCATGGGAATGTAAGATCATGTGCTTGGGGAGGGAGGAAAGGAGGAAGAGAAGGGATGAGCAGACCACAGCGCTGGCCGCACTGGTGCTAGGGAAAGGGCGGCATATTGGCTGAGAAGACCACCATTCAGGGCAGCCTGAGCTCTGCGTCAGGAGGTCTGGAGAGGAGGCGGTGCCTGGGCTTGCTTTGATAGTCCTGTGGCTCAGAAATTAACCCCCTCTCAGAAGTATAATAGGCGTGTGTGGCAAAGACAAGCAACAAGGTATAGGTAAATGGGGAGATACTTGGGTTAAGATGCAAGCGTCTTGGTTTCCCCCTTGCCCTGGAGAACACCAAGGGTGTCTCTGCTGCTGCCATCGCCCTGTACCACAGACCATCTTGAGTTCTGGGACCAAGACATCCTGTCCTTGTACGATCGTCTGATTGCTCAGGCTGGATCTCTATTCTCAGTGGGCATGGTGCTTTTTAGGTGAATTCATTCAGTGTCTTTGCTGGTGGATAAAGAACAGAGAGCGGGGTCCGTGGCCCACTGGGACGAATTGATGAGTTACAGCTATCCAGCTCTAGCCATGCAGGGCACACCCACTTCTCCTCGTTGGCGAATACCATTCATTCTTGAGGACTCAGACCAAAGCCCCTTCACCATGAGCCTTTCTGTTTCTCTAAATTCCTATTGCATCTACTTTGATCCAACAGCCACCCTGTCTTGGTCTGCCTCAGCCAGTCTATCCTGTCTTCTTAACCAGGCTGTAGATCCCCTAAGGGCTGTGCTGTGTCTTATTTATCTTGGTGTATCTCCTCTGCCTCCACCCGCAACCCTTCAGCACAGTGCCAGTCCCAAGGTGGGCTGTTAGGAAAAAAGATGGTTGGTTTCGATGGTAATGATGACACAGGTGTTCATGGCTTTTAGGACAAACTTGTTCACTGTGATTGCCAAGGTCCCATATCAAGTGACCCCTCCACCCTTCATCTTCACCTGCCAGCACACTACCCTTCACTCCCTGCACTCCATCCACATTGCTTCCAGTCTGCTCATCCCAGCCTATGTCGTCCCCTCTGAAAGCCCCTCCCTTTTCTCCTGGTTAACTCCTTGTCACCCTTCCATTCTCAGCCAGATGTCACCTCCTCTGGGCAGTCTTCCCCCCAATGCCCAGTATGGGCTAGAATTCTTTGTTCTGAGCTCTACAGAACCATTTTCCTTTGCTGAATTCAAAGTGCTGGCCTTCCTGGTGACTGCACAAATTGTTTGATGGTTGGCTATCTGCCTGCCCCACTCAAAGAGATAACAGCCCTTTGTTTGCCCACCAGGTGGCTGGACAAGGATAAGGACGATGGGCAGTTGGTCCGAGAGTTGCTACCCAGTGACAGCAATGCGACGCTGAAGAGTAAGTTGTCCTGACGACCAGGTGATCGGTGTGCCCTTGGCAAGACAGGTGGTTGCTTCGAATCCTTTGTCTCTTACATTTTAGTATTGCATGCTTTCCTTTGCCCACCATGTTCACACCTGTGGGGCAGATCGAGCTGGTATTAGAATTTCGATGTAGATGAAGGGACTCCACAGAGATGGAGAAAGCCCTGTTCCAAGTCACAGGGCTACTTGGAGAGAGCGAGAGTCCACCCCTGGCCATAGACCACCCTCCTGCTCCACGGTCCTTCTCGATAGGACTGCACTAACCCCCTTCCTTCGTGCCTCCTGCCTTGGACTATTCAGACTTCCGCTATCACATCAGCTTGAAGACAGGGGACGTCTCTGGGGCCAGCACAGATTCCAGAGTTTACATCAAGCTCTATGGGGATAAATCTGATACCATCAAGCAAGTTCTTCTTGTCTCTGACAACAACCTGAAAGACTATTTTGAACGTGGCCGGGTGGACGAGTTCACTCTCGAGACCCTGAACATTGGAACTGTAAGTCTCCTTTCAAGGACCATGTGACATCATCTCACCCATTCCCTTGCATATAGCTACACGTGGGTTCACACACACACACACACACACACACACACACACACACACACATACACACACACACTCTCATGCACACACAGATGAACCCATCTTGAAGGAAAAAAATGCCCACTTGGGGTTTAGTGAGGTATGTTGTTTTCCAGCTATGACTTAGCAGCAGAAGATCTGTGAACAGTGGCTAAGCTTCCAGAGTCTCTTTGGGGATGGAATGCATATTTTTGGTGGCTGTAGTCCCAACATTTTCTTCACCTCCATAGCCAGAACCGACAAAGAGGAAAAGGAAGAACAGAAAATAATTCCCAATTCCAAACCTGAGTGCACATCAGCGTCATGCTCAGGAAGCTCATTTCTGGCTGCATTCCCAGGCCACACCTGAAAGATTCTGCCTTAGAAGAGGGGACCCGAGAGTCTCCCTCCATCAGGGCTCCAGGTGGCCCTGCTCCAGGTGGTCTGAGCACTTCATTTAGAGAAGCATGGGTCTAATTCCCTGGACTTGAGGTTGGAGGCGTTTCCAGAAATAGCTGGGCTTCATGTTACCACCTGCCCCTCTCAGGGTGTGGCTTGTGAAAATTGAGACAGTGACAAGCTTCCTGTCTGCAGTCTCGTCTTTCCTACCACCTCCCCTCCAAGGGAGACACACCCTATTTCAGACGCTCCATCAAAATCACTTTAGCGAGAGATCTCATGTCAGTCATGTATATCTTGAAGATGATGAACTTAAATTAAGATCTTTTAAATCAAAATGTATTCACAGTTTAAGCTGAATTACTAAATGTAGAGTAAAAGCTTTTCCCTTTCCTAAGGATTTCTGGCAGCAGCCAGCAGATAATTTGAATATCCGAGGGGACAGGGAGAGTGTTTGGGCCTTTCCTTGTATTTCTGAAACCCCCTCAACAAGCAGTGTGGCCAAGAGTATGGGCTCTGGCTGGGGACTGCCTGGGTCTGAGTGCAGACTCACCCATCATGTGTGCCTCAGTTTTCTCATTTATAACAAAAGGGGACCCTGATGGGATTCTTATCCACATTAACTATATTACTAGCACATGCACACAGTAAGTGCTCAATAAACACTAGCTATTATTGACAGAGCAATGGCTCCAAGTCAGGTGCCGGCTATTGTGGAATTGAAAAACAGTCACTGCCCTTCAGGAGCTTCCTGTCCTATTGGGTAGAAGATGCCTGTCCCTGTCTTTACTCTTTCAGTGGTTCTTCCCCAGGACTGTTACTGTCCCACCACCATGGAAAGATAATGAAGCTCTCCCGTGGTCTTTGGCAAGCACCCAAAAGATTCTCAGGCTATGTTTGTAAACAGCTGGTCTCTTTCCTACAGTTCCAGGGGACCTGGCTACATGCACTCAGCTATGACGATGTTTCCATTACCAGCTGTAAAGAGGCACTTAGTTCTCATAAGAGTGAGAGCAGAACTCACATGAACAATTTTCTAAATCTGGTGTTTTGGCATCACTCCTCCAAACCATCACAGAGAGAAACTGAGGGGCTGGAAGGGATCTCGAAGGCCATGTGACAATTCCATCTAATGTTAGAATTGCCCTGTATACAGCATTTCAAAAAAATAAAAAATAAAAGAAATTTGAACATGGAAGAACCAAGTACATATAAGGAGGTAATAAAATCGTCTGTGAGATCATCTGTGTTGCCAGTGGACAAAGATGCTACAGTGTAAAATAGCAAAACAAGTGAATTACCTAGTGCTATCAGAAAAAAAATATTCCCCTGGTCTAAGAGTGAGAGGAAGAATCAGACACAAAATGACAGCACCCTGAGAGGCTATCCGAATATTGTCACCTATAGAATGGATATATCCAAGAAGAAATGCATAAATATGCACAATAGTGTATTGTTTAAAACAAAACAAAGCCAAATTAATATCATGGCTACCAGACTCAGATAGCTAACATTTCGAATGTTTGCTTTCTTGTGAAGCCACCACATGACTAAGTGCATCTTGAGTACACAATTTAACATTACTAAGTATATACTAAGTATAACATTACTACATGCATCTTGAATACACTGTCTGCAATTACTAAGTATATATGAGAGCTTTCAAAGTTCATGCCACACCTGTGCCCCAACTCGATTATTACAAATTCCCTAAGAGGTGAGCTGGACTAAAGAGGAGGGAACAGAGAGGCTCCAGGCAGGAGAAGTGGCGTCTTGGACCCCCTGGACCAGTACCTCCTGCTTAGCCTCTCTCTCCTGAGGACCTGGAAATGGGTATAGGAGAGCAGTTCGTGCAGGTGTTTGGGGAGGTGGGGATGGAGGCATGGAGGTTTCCAGGCAGAGCTCCTTGTTCACCCACATCCCGGGTTTCCTTCCAGATCAGCCGGCTGGTGATCGGGCATGACAGCACGGGCATGCACGCCAGCTGGTTCCTGAGCAGTGTGCAGATCCGCGTGCCCCGCCAAGGCAAGCAGTACACCTTCCCTGCCAACCGCTGGCTGGACAAGAACCAGGCTGATGGGCGCCTGCAGGTGGAGCTCTATCCCAGTGAAGTCGTGGAGATCCAGAAATGTATGGAGGTGGCAGGGGTGGGACTCTCAACAGTGTTTCCTTGTGGGCCGGGGTATTGTGGAAGGAGGAGGGATTATGGGGTGACTGGTCTTGTCTCAAGGGGGAGGTTTAGGGGAGATAATGAGGACTTCCCATTGCCTCTGGTACCATGGTGCTGGGAGGGAAGAAGAGCTCATTCTGACTCGAAGGATGAAATATTTCGTTCTGCACTAAAGGCAGCAAGTGACTTTATTCAGAAATGTACATTCTCAGCCCTGTGAACAAGAGGACACAGTCCATGCCTTCCCTGGGAAGACTGGCTGAGAAGACAAAGCTGTTTATTCATTCGTCTATTCAATAAATACCTAGCAAATGTTTCTCTGAGCCGGAACTGCCCCAGGCTCTGTGGAGGCAGCCATGAGCAAAACAGACCAAATCCTTGCCCTTGCAGCCTTTACGTTCCACCAGGGGAGACAAACAATAAACATATACCACAGTGCGGAGTAAGAGCTATGAAGAAAATGAAGCAAAGTACAGGGTTAGTAATGGTGTGGAGCAGGAGACCTTTTCGGACAGGGTGGTGACTTCTGTGAGTGAAGGCGAAGTTCAAGGTGATCTGGCCACCCATTACACATGATGTGAGAGCCATAGATTATGGTAGAGCTCAAAGAAACAAGAGGTTATCTATAGGATTAGGGAGACCGTGGGACCAAAACCTGGCACAGAAAATGTCACCTTCTTCACCTCTACTTGTACATCTACCCTGAAATCCACTGCCCGAGGCTCGCTTGCACAGGAGTCTTCTCTGAGAAAGAACCCCAGTGGGAGTGTACCTCTCCTCTCCAGAACTCTGTGTCTTTTCGTGTGTGCATTTTCCCTTCCTACCTAACCTGTAGGTTCCTTGAGGGCTGTGACATATACCTGTGCTTTGTAATAATGGTACCTGCCAGCGTGAAGAATCAACTCCTTTCCTCTTTTTATCAGTTAGAACTTGATTCCCATGAGTGATGCAGGTACTAGTTCACACGATCAAGATTAAATGCAGTAGTTCCCTGTCCCCTACCCTATCCTTCTTCTTCAGAAGTAACAACTTTTAAACTACTTTAGCTTTTTCTTCTGCAGTTTATCTCCATATTTTTAATAATGTGCTTATCGGTTTCTTGATTTTTCAGCCATAGACATTAACTATTGACTGCCTATTATGGAAGAGGAGGGTTTAGTTCTTTTAACGCCCATGCATATGTGCACATACACACACCCCCTTCTTCCAACCATCAATAAAATTAAGTTAATATTCAATTTTTACATTATTATGACTACGAATATTCACTGCTGACATACCTACTGTATAATGATTGCATTTCCATCTTTTGTACAACTTTTCATTTTTTGTGGAGTTAACGATAGCCTTATTTTTTTATTTGTATTGTTTTCTCTATACCCATTTGTATTTCTATATTCCCATCTATATGCCTACCTATCTATAATAGTATGCTGGGGCTTCCATAACAAAATATCACAGATTAGGTGGCTTAAACAACAGAAATTTATTTTCTCATAGTTCCAGAGGCCAGAAGTCCAAGATCGAGGTGTCAGCAGGTTGAGTTTCTCCTGGGGCCTTTCCCCTTGCCTTGCAGGTAGATGGCTGCCTTCTTCCTGTGTGTTCACATGGTCTTTCCTCTGTGCATGGCCTTGTCTGTGTCCTAATCTCCCCTTATAAAGACACCAGCCATATCTATTGAGCCCCACCCTAACAGCCTCATTTTAACCTAGTCACCTCTTTAAAAGCCCTGTCTCCAAATGCAGTCCCATTCTGAGGTACTGGGGATGAGGTCTTCAACATATGACTTTGGGGAGGACACAATTCTCTCATAATACCATCTTAACTCCTTGTCATCAACAGAGCTAAAATTCTTTCTATATGTTCAAACCCAACAAGAATTCTCTTGGTTTCCTCTCTACCTCCTTCTCCCCCAATCGCCATCAAGACATTTCTTTAGGAACCTCTGTCCTCCTGCTCTCTAGGCTGCCACAAAGTTGTCATGTCTCCGGTGCCATCTTTTTTGAAATTCCTTTCTTTTTTTTTCCTGGGTTGGGTATTCCATTTCCTGAATTTCATGTCTTCCTCATTTTAGTAGCCCACATTCTCCACTAGTAGCTTCCTGAGAAAACGTTCATAGAAGAGAAATGTTGAGACCTCGCATGTCTTTGGTCTCTCACAATTGACCAATAATTTGGCTTGTTACAGAATTCTGAGTTGAACTCGTTTTCCCTTAAAATTTAGAAGGAATTTTTCTACCATCTTCTAGCTCCCAGTGCTGCAGTTGAGAAGTTTGGTGCCATTCTACTATCCAACCCTTTGGGGATTTTTTTCCTTTAAAAGCTTATAGGATCCTCTTTTTATCTCTGGCATTATAAAATTTCATGATGTCTTCACTGCCTTTTGTGATTTTAATTTCATCCATTGTTCTGGGAACTCATGGGCTCTTTCAATCTAGAAGTATTTTATAGTTTGCGGATATTTTTTAAATGTTATTTCTTAAACAAGTGCCAGCTCTTTCCTCTGTTTTCATTAGAACTGAACTCAGTAAGATCTTGGACTTCCTCTGATTTTCTTACCTTTCTATCAGTTGTCATGTTGTTCTTGGGAAATTTCCTTGTTGCTCCTCAGAGCTGTTCTTGCTGACTTTGTCCTTGTGGATACTTCATTTCAGCTACCACATGTTAATTTCCAGCAGCTGGTTCTTGTTCTCTGGCAGCTCATTCTTATCCTAATTTCGTATGATCCTGACTGCCCCTTGTTCTAAGAACTGAGAAAGGGAACGGGGTTGGGGGTTCTCTCCATTCAGAATGCCAGCTTTTACTGAACCTCCTTTTGTCCACATACCAACCCACCCTCACTCCCAGCTGAGCGTGGTATCTCTGGTTCTATTTTTTTAGGCTCTGAGCCAGTTTTCTTGTTTTCATCCCCCAATTTCTCACGTGGCTATGGGAATGGAAGATCATTCCCACAACAGTTAAAACAACAGTCATCACTTGAAAAAACAATCATGATATTGTCTTATAGCGTTGCTGAGAAGGCAAGTCTTGTCATAGTCACTTTGAAACAATATGGCCCCACAGTTCTGGAAGATATTTTGCTCTCCACTGGGAAATGCCCCCTAGTGGTGCATATGTGTAACGCATTCTCACCTTCTAACAGCTTGTTGAAGTATTCCTTCAAAATGTAGGCAACTCTCTCCATGTAGGAGTATCTGTTGATATCATCTGAAAGGTGCATATGTTTGAATGGAAATTATAATTTTTCAACTACTTGTCCTTTACTTAAAATAAGGAAAGGAAACAAGCACACAGTCTTTGCTTCTTTCTGCCCTGTGGTGTTTGCCCAGAGGTAGGCACACAGCAGAGAGTGCCAGCTGATATACTGACTACTCTGCATTCCTCGTTCCAGAGGACACTTGTGGTACAGAGGATGACTGGGGTTTGGAGTCTGATCGTTGGAGTTTGCCAGTTCCACCACCTACTGTATTCCTCTATGTGTCAGTTTGTCCACTTGCAAAATGGGAATGATAGTACTTACTCATCATGGTGGTGAGAGGATTAGATGAGATAATGCCTATCTTGGGAAATGTTTGTTTTATGACTATTATTGCTATTGCTGTTATTACTAAATGTCCCGTTTCTCCCCCATGTGCCCATCTAGTGGTCCACTATGAGGTTGAGGTTTGGACAGGAGATGTTGGCGGTGCAAGCACCACTGCCCAAGTCTACATGCAGATCTATGGTGAGGAAGGCAAGACAGAAGTGCTCTTCCTCTCCAGCCGCTCGAAAGTTTTTGAGCGGGCATCCAAGGACACGTTCCAGGTATGTGGGGGTCAGGTAGCAGGGGTGCTGACAGAGGGCCCAGTGGATGCCTGAAAATGAAGAGATTGGACTAGATCAGTAGTTCTCATCTCTAAATTCTTATTAGAATCACCTGGGGGAACTTTAAGAAAAAAGTGAGAACCTCTATGGTGGGGTATGCTTTCTGGGGGTGCTCCTAAAATCTCTACCAGCGATACAATGTGCTGCCAATTCTGAGAGCCTCTGGGGAAGATAAATCTAATTTAGCAAACTATGGCCAGCCCTGTGGCCTCTGATTCTATAGCTCTGTCAGCCTGGGTGCAGGGCCATGCTTCTCAGGCAGGACACTGGGAGGCTTTGGGGTCTCTTGGCTGTGTTCTGGGCCTCAGAACTTCCCTTTGAGTGGAGGAGAAAGAGAGACAAGAATGTGAGCATGTTGGTGGGAGAGGAGAATGCAAGGGTGGTGCCCACTGGGGGACACATGATTGTTTTATACAGGACATGAGTGTGTGCTTGCGTGTGTGCATGTGTGTCTGCAGATATGTGTGTACTGGAACCATGTTCAGGCTGGTGTTCAGTGTGTGTTTGTGTGCCACAGGCAGCTGGGCCCTCAGCAAAGAGCTCTAACCCAGTGCCCAGTAGAGAAGGGCCCGGCTGAGCTGGGCCAGGGCTGCAGGTGTATAGGACGTTAGTGTCGGAGGGGTCTTCATCGAGTCCAACCCCTTATCACACTGCTGAGGAGGCAGAAGCCCTAGCATTGTACCTCTCCGAGCCTCAGATTCTTCAGCAGTTCAAACTCAGCCTTATAATACCTGCCTGGCCTGCTTCATAGTCCATGGAAGGATCAAAATAGTCAATATCAGGGATAGTGCTTGGGAAATTGTGAATAGTCACAGAGATGTAACAGCACATCTTCTGGACACTAGCCGATGAGGTAGCTGAATGTGGTGGTGGATACATTCATAGCTGGCAGGTGTGGGGAGAGGGGAAAGCAAATAGGCGTCCTTGGAGAGGTTGAGTGTAGAGATGTCATGACCTGGAAAATGTGGGACAGGGGAGCTAATGTGCTAAAGAAGGGACTCGGCAGGTCCAGAGCCCGTCCCTAAGAAGAAATTCCTCTTTCCTGGGGATTCTGAGCTCCATTTTGGCTGATAATTTTCTCACAAAGCCAGTTTGGGCCGCATTGTGGCTTCACGAACAGAGAGAAGACCTGAGTTCTCATCTATGTCTGGACTCCAATTACGGGACACTGAGCAACTCGTGAGGCAGCCCTGGGCCTCAGTTTCTCTGGCACATAAGTGGGAGGACTGGTGGGACAGGACTTCGAAAAGGGTCGAACATGCAGAAGGGGACCCATCAGCGTGGTGGGGGCCCTGAGAGTGGCCAGACTGGCAGAGATTTCATGTGAGCCACCCTCTCCCCACTGAGCTCTGCAGGGGCCAGACCTCACCTCATTGTAAAGCTTAGAACAGAGAGGCAGATGGAAGTCTGGGGACCTGCTCCTCTGAAGAGAAGCCAAACCCATCCACACTGCCCTCTGAGCCAGCATGAGCTAGGCCCCATGGGGAAGAGAAGCACGAATGAATGGTCCCTGCCCTTAGATTCCCACTCGAATGGGCAGAGACCAGCTCATGTGGACAAAGAGGGCGTCCAGGACAGGCCAGGACCTCAGCTAAGCTCTGGGGCCCCTCTGAGCTTTCCAGGAGGGGAGTGGTCGTATGCTGGGGGAGGGGCCTGGCGCCTCTGGGGACATTGGTGAGATTTTTGTTTCTGAAAAATAACATTTTTTTTAACTTATTATAAAAGTTATATATGATTAATGCTGGAAAATCCTTGGAAAGAGATCACAGAAAAACACAAACTAACAAGAACGTAATAATAAAGCTCAGGAATGAATAGGTTTTAGTTAGGGATGAGGATGGAATAATGGCATTCTGGGTGAGAGATGGCATGAACAAAGATATGGAAATAGGAATAATAAGAATGAGTATGGTATGATTGCGTGTGTGTGTGTGTGTGTGTGTGTGTGTGTGTGTGTGGAGAGAGAGAGAGAAGAAGGAGGAGGCGGAGGCAGAGGGGAAGAGGAAGATGAAGAGGAATAGATGTGTAAGAGAGAGGGAGCTGGTGGAAACTTCTGAGCCCAGAGTCGCCGAGCCTCTCCATCCTGCAGCTCCGCACACAGCCCTGCACCCGGCTCTGCAGGGGAGGTGGGGAGGATGCCAGGGGCCACCCCAGTCACTGCCCTGCACTTTGCACAGCTGGAGGCGGCCGACGTCGGGGAGATCTTCAAGATCCGGCTGGGGCACACAGGCGAGGGCTTCTCGCCCAGCTGGTTCGTGGACACGCTGTGGCTGAGGCACCTGGTGGTACGAGAGGTGGAGCTCACGCCCGAGGAGGAGGCCCGGAAGAAGAAGGAGAAGGACAAGCTGCGGCAGCTGCTCAAGAAGGAGCGGCTGAAGGCCAAGCTGCAGAGGAAGAAGAAGAAGAAGAAGGGCAGCGACGAGGAGGACGAGGGGGACGAGGAGGAAGAGTCCTCGTCGGAGGAGTCCTCGTCTGAAGAGGAGGAGGAGGAGACGGAAGAGGAGGAGGAGGAGGAGGAGTTTGGGCCGGGGATGCAGGAGGTGATTGAGGAGTACAAGTTCGATGCCCACCGCTGGCTGGCCCGGGGCAAGGAGGACAATGAACTTGTCGTGGAGCTGGTGCCCGCTGGCCAGTCGGGTCCTGAGCGTAAGCCTGAGGAGGGGTCAGACAGTCCCCAGCTTGGGGAGGGGGTAGGGTGCCTAGCTATTCTACCACATGGAAGCCCCACAGGTGGGCACCCATCATGGTTCCCAAATAGCTCTCTGACTTGTATCTGAAGTGCCACCATGGACAGTTCTCTGGGGTCAGCGTTGCTCTTGTCTTGAGGTGCTCTCAGAAAGAGTGGATGACTTTAGGGGGAGCCCTGATATATCTCAGTGTTGGGGATATAAGGTAGGAGGGTTGCTGAGGGTGAAGTTTCCCAGGACTCACAACCTCTTGGGCTTCACAGGGAAGGAAAGTCTTGGGTAGGGATGAGGGACAAGTTCAGTTCTAGGTCAGTACAGACGTGGAGGTATCTGTAGGTCCTTCCTGCTTCCACCATCTGCCCGGATCCTAGATGCTCAGCCTAGGATCCTTAACCCCAGGCGTCCTCAATGCCACGTCTTTCTGTGTCTTTAGCCAACACCTACGAGGTCCAAGTGATCACAGGGAATGTGCCCAAGGCTGGCACCGATGCCAACGTCTACCTGACCATCTACGGCGAGGAGTATGGGGACACGGGCGAGCGGCCCCTGAAGAAGTCAGACAAGTCCAACAAATTTGAGCAGGGACAGGTAGGGTACGGGCTTTCTGGCCATTGGATGAGTGATTGGGACACAGATGGAGGGAGCCCTCTGGTAATTCCCAGAGTCACTCCACACACAGTGACTGCCGTGTCCAGCAGTGAGCTTTGTTCAACCCAAGCAGGTGTCACGGAAGTGCGTCCTCTGTGAGTGCCGGCACTTTGGGGAGGGAACATAAGAAAGGCACAGGAGGGGGTCCAGCCCACAGGAACTAGCCAGAGGTAGTATAGGTAGCAGATGCTCAGGTGCTGAGTGGGTGGAGCAGGGGTTCAAGGAGGAAGTGCTCACCAGAAGATAGTGCTTTAGAGAAAACTTGGTGGGAAGGAGAGATGTACTGAGTCTTGGTGGCTGAGTATGGTGTAGATATCTTAAGATGACAGTAAGAGATATTCTCCAAAGATGGGACCTCATGACAAAGATGTGGGTGAGGGTGGAAATGTGGAAGGCCAGATGAGGAACAGTGAGTCCTCTCGCCACACTGTGGTTCATGCTGAGCCATGGTGGGTGCTACCTCTGGGAAGCTTGGTGTGGGGAATGAGGACTTCGAAGGACAGGCTGAGAAGCCTGAACTACACCTGAGGCAGTGGGCGCCATGAAGGCTTTTGAGCACTGGAAGAAATACACCACTTCCCTCTTCCAGGTATAGTGCGGAAAAACATGAAAAATACAGCTGTCATCTTTGTCCTTAGAGATTTTATAATATCCTCTTACATGAGGCTTGAAGACTGCCCCTCATCTCGCCTTTCCCATTCTTGCCCCCATCCCAAAGCCAGGTTCCCTCATGAACAGAGAAGAAGAAAGAAAGAAACCAAATCCAGTAAAATACTTCTGGGCTCTGGTTTATTTCAGAGGCCCCGGTTTTTCTTTCAACACTCTTTTCCCGTTACTTGGATGTCGGGGTTTACTTCTGGTGCAGTGCTCTCCCTTAAACGTTATAGCCACTATGATTCCGGATTTGAAGAAAATTGCTCTAGAAGACGTAACTGGTATAATTGATGTAATTTGAATATGGCCTCCATGTTAGCTAATAATATTGTTGATGTTAAGTTTCCTGAATTTGGTGATTATACTTACAGTGATTCTATGAAAACGTCTGTGTTCTAAGGAAATTTATGCTGAAGAATTTAGGGGTAAAGGATCATGGCATCCGCCATTTCCTTGCAAATAATTAAGAAAAAAAGAGAGAGAGGTGGAGGGAGAGAGAGAAGAAGCAAATGTTGCAATAATCTAAGTGAAAGGTATACAGAATTGTCCACACATTTTCTGTAGATTTGAAATATTTTTTAATGTTAAAGGGTTTAAAAAGTTGTAGCCGAGAAAATCCCATTCACTTACCGGGTCCTGGTATTGTCAGTTTCCTCCAGTGCCTATACGTGCACTTGTATACATTCTGTCTTTCCACTTCTGTATCCAGGTCAACCGTTTCTGTAAATCACTTTAAATTTACACTGGCTCACAGCAAATGCATAATCAAAATTTGTGGTTGAAGGAGATTATGCACATCTGTGCACACACAGCACATACCCAAGCAACAGGCTCTGCGTCCGCACACACGCACATCCACCCCACAACACAAATATGGGTTCGGGTCTTGGGAGGGTGGTAAGCGGGGAGGGTGCCACCCCTCTGAGTGCTACCCTGGCCCTTTCCAGACAGACACGTTCACCATCTATGCCATTGACCTGGGGCCCCTGACCAAAATTCGGATTCGCCACGACAACTCAGGGAACAGAGCAGGCTGGTTTCTGGACAGAATAGACATTACTGACGTGAACAACGAGACCACGTGAGTGGGGCTGATGGGGAGGGAGGGCAGGCCACTCCTGCCACTAAAATAGTCCTGGAAGGAGGGCTAAGGGTGGGGTGGTGTGATGCCTGAGGGTGTGGGTGGGATGGCTGTGATGCCCGAGGACAGGAATGGGGGGCTGTGATACCTGAGGGTGGGAGCAGGGGGCTGTGATGTGGGTTTGGCCCATGTAGCTGGCAAGGT
Source organism: Pteropus alecto (assembly GCF_000325575.1). Lineage (NCBI taxonomy): Eukaryota > Metazoa > Chordata > Mammalia > Chiroptera > Pteropodidae > Pteropus > Pteropus alecto. The sequence goes on from NW_006442107.1 coordinate 5,966,952, forward strand.
GGGCATTGCTTTCTGACCCCTGGAGCTACTTGCCCTGTCAGGTGACAGTCTGGTAGAACATCCAGTCCAATTCTTGAAGTCCATCAACTCAGAAGGTCGGGTTTTCTGTCCCTGCCAGACCTTCACTGGCCCACTCTCCATGCCCAGACTTAGTCACACATAAGTCTCTCCATGTATAAACTGACTTCCAGTACATTGTTCTAATATTCTAGACCAGAGATAAGCAAACCACTTCTGTAAAGTCCAGATGGTAAATATTTTAGGCTTTGGGGGCCATTTGGTCTCTGTCACAGCTACTCTATCTGGCCTCTGCAGCAGGAAAGCAGCCGTGGAAGATACCTAAATGAATGGATGTGTCCATGTTCCAGTTAAACTTAATGGACACTGAAACGAATTTTGTGTAATTTTTCATGTCACAAAATATTAGTTATATAGATTTTTTCCAACCATTAAAATATCTCAGTTTGTGAGATGTACATAAGCAGGTGGTGGGCAGATTCAAACCACAAGCCACAGTTCGCTGGCCCTGTTGAAGATTCACAGCATGAGTTAGGTCGGGAAGGGTGTACTGTCCTGACAGGCAAAGGAACCACCCCCATGGAGGTGAACCCAGAGCCAGGGCCAGGACTCCAGACCAGCAACGATGAATCTGCTGTGTTTCCATCATTTGGTCACATTGACTCTTGGGCAAAAGGGGCCACGGGGCAGGAGACAGGAAAGGAGGACCTGAGATGTGGCGGGGGCGGCGAGGGCGGCGGGGGGCGGATGGGAGAGAAGCAGACGAGATCCTGACTGGGTGGTGGAGCTGCCCAGGGTCTGCCGGAGCCTGGAATCTGGTGGGTACCCAATAAATACTTATTTGTTCAATTAAACTTTTGACCTGCAGCTTGGTGTCTCTTGGAGCATGCTCTCTTCTTGGGCTCCACTCCATGAAGAGCAGGGGGTGACAGGGCTCACTACATCTCCCACCTCTCTCCTGCCCCAAGAGGTGGGAGACAATAGAAGTGCTCTCTCTGTCCCCAGATGGGGACAGTGAGGCACAGCTCACACACAGCCTGATGTCATGGATTTCCATGAGGTCATTGTGATGACCCAAAAGGGCCATGGGACCACCCTGTGGTGGGGAACTGGGGTCCTGACCTAGAGTAGATCCTCTGCCAGAAACTTGCCAGCTCACCCTGGACAAGTTGCTCCATCTTTACAGGCTTTTGTTTGCTCTTCTGATAAGTGGGCTTCATGATGCCAGCCCAGCTTACTTCTCAAGATGTTCTGAAACTCTAAGGCATTTAAGTGGAAAGGATAAAGTGCCATGAAAAAAAGTAAGGACAGAGACAAACTGTGAACATCCCCAGCTTGCCTTGCAGCTCTGACAGGGTCAGTTAAGTCTGTTCCATTGACTTTGGCATTTCAGGGCCAGCCCAACAATTTTTAAATTATTTAAAGTACTATTTATCCTCTTTCATTATTCTTTAAAAATATTAGCTAACTTTACCTTTTCAAATCAAGACATTAAGTGATTTGAAAAAAATCCCATTGGAATTTTGATTGTAATGCTATTAAATGTATGTGTGGATAATTGCATAGTTAGAATATTAAGTGCTACTCCCCAGGTACACATTTCCATGTACCCAAGTGTTCCGTTAGGTATTTCAGGAATGGTTTATGTTTTTCTACATATAGCTGCTACACATTCTTAAGATTACACCCAAGTATTTTATGTTTTTATCACTCTCATTTTAACCCTCTCATTACTCATCTCTCTTCTGCTCCTCCCTTTCTCTCTTTCCTTCCTTCCTCCACTCCTCACTCCCCTCATCTCCAACTCTTCCCTCTCTGTCCTTTCCTACTGGTGTCGCGTGTTTGCATGTCTTTGTTTCCTTGGTATTGAAACAGCAGTAAGGGCTCTGTGGTGAGCTGGTTCCAACCATTCACAAGGTCAGAGAGCAACTCTGGGCAAAGCCTGCTCCGGGAGATAGACGTAAAATTATGGGAGTTCAAGGAAACGAAATCAGAACAACAAATTTCTCTCTCAGAGAGACACCATTTTCCCCGACAGTGCTTTAGGCCTCCCATGACCTTGACTAGCTCAGGATAAGGATAAGTGAACACTGACTTCATTTCTCAGCTGTCCTGTACCCAATCACCCGCCTCCATGCAAACTGGATGTCCTTGACCCTCTCTGCCTCTCATGCCTCACCCCAATCTGTGGGCTGCATTTTCCTTCAGAAGAGTGTGATTCAGACCCCATCTCCCATCTTCACTACCCCTTGATCAGAGCCTCCTGACTGGTACCTCTCTATCACTCAGTGCCTCCTACTGTCTACAGCAGTTCAGCCCTCAGGGTCATATCCCTCTTCTGCTCAACAACCTCCTGAGGCTCCCACTTCGCTCAGGGGAAGAGCCAGAGAGAGCACTTCCGGTCTCTGCCCCATGCCCCCTCTTTATCTCTAAGTCTTAACTCCCCTCCTGCTCACTCCTTGCTGTGTCTTGAACCCAATAGATATGTTCCCCCCAATGTCTTTGCATGTGCTGTCCCCTCTTCCTGGCACTCCTTCCCCCAGTGCTCACTCTCATACTTTCTCTAGGTAGGTCTCTGCTCAGGTGCCACCTGTTCAGTGCGGCCCCACCCCCCCACTCCTGGAATTTTTATTCCTTGTTCTCTGTTTGGTTTTTTTATTCTCCATATCACATATCCTCTGACCTACAATAAACTGCTGTATTTGGTTATTGTTCCTCTCCTTGCAATAAATAAAAGGTACACGCATAAGGTAATGACTGCATCTGTTTTGTTTATCGCTGAGTCCTCCCCAGTACTTAGAAGAATGCCTGGTACATAGTAGGCATACCATAAATACCTATTAAATCAACTAGTGAATAAAAGTTATGCTTGATTTATTGATTCATTCATTCAACAAACACATGCCACGCTGAGTGGGGGCGGGGTGACACAGCTGGCTCGGACTCACCCTTTGAAGAATGTTCGGTTCAATTCCTTTCTCTCCTGCTTTTGACTTGTGTAGCCTTGGGAAAGTTACTTTACCCCTCTGAGCCTCAGGACACACTTATACTAAAACATCAGTCCTTGCTTACCTAAAGTTCACGTTTAACTGGGAGGCCTGTGATTTTATTGGCTAAATCTGGCAACTCTAACAGAGAAGTGAAGGAACTTGTTCAAGGTCACATAACTATAAGTGGCAGAGCCAGGATTTGAACCCACTGTGGCTCCAGAGGCAAATCCTTAATTACCACACTCTGCTGCCTCTCTCATGCCTGATCCACTTCCCCTTCTGTCCAGGTGCCTGCATTGCCCCAGGCCTGGTCTCTGCACTAAGGAGTCTAACTTGGACCTCCCTTCTTCAAATGCCCCAGCTGTCTGCTGTGCCAGCTCCTTAGCCACACTCTTTGTACCATCCAAAAGCATAATTAGGCCATTCCATTAAAATTCAGCACTTCTGTAGTGAGCAGGTTTTATGTACAACCCTTTCTGCTGAAGTAGCTGTGGCTAATAGATTAATTCCAGAAAGGGTTGGAACAGTCCCTAGAGGTAACTCTTCTTTAGATACCTCCAATATGACCCTGATTGAGGGTCTGCTATGCTCTAGGTGCGTTACACAGCCATTTTCAGTGGTTGTCTGGAGACTCGTTCCCACATTTGTTCTCTATTCAGGGCAAGTGACCTAATGGGTGATTGACGGGCTAAGTAGGATGGAAGAGCAGTGCTTTGTGGGGCATACAGGGTAGCATTCAGCTCCCCTGAGGGCCTCTCATTTCTCAGCCCATGACTGCTCCTTTATGAGACCTTTCCTCATTCCCTACCCCTACAGGTACTACTTTCCTTGTCAACGCTGGCTGGCGGTGGAGGAAGATGATGGACAGCTGTCCAGGGAGCTGTTGCCAGTGGATGAGTCCTATGTGCTGCCAAGCGAGGAGGACGAGGAGGGTGGGGGGGTTGGTGACAACAACCCCCTCGATAACCTGGCCCTGGAGCAGAAAGGTTTCCTCAACTAGTGCTGATTTCTTCCCTCCAGCATCCCTCCCCTCTACCTCTCCCCCATCCTTGGTCTCCATCTTCTCTCCCTCCCCTGGAACTCTTGATGCTTCTTCCTCTGGTGTTATGTCTGTACTGTCCTCTCATTCCTCCATGGCAAGAATGGGGAGGTGAGGGGGGCATATTCCCATGTGTGTACCGTAAAGCTGGGTATAGAGTACAAGGCTTGGGATGGGATGGGATGGGATGGGATGGAATGGAATGGAATGGGATGGAATAGGTTGTAGTTGGTTCTGACTTGGTCTTGTGTCCTCCCTTCCAGGCACATTAGAGGCTCTCAATACATCTTTGTCAAGGGAAAGAATGAACTTTTGAGAGTTCTATGATGCTTATGCTTTCTCTCTTGAAACTTGCATCCCTAAAACTCTTCCCTACCTGGAAGAGTCAGACCAGGGCTCCTGGCTGATGAGCCTCTGACCCTCAAGTCACCTCAAATCTCCTGTAAGCATCCTACAGTGCTATTGATTGAGGGCTTCCTGTGTGAGCTGGAGGTGAGGGAGGCCTCATGTCTGCGTTTCAGACGAAAGGCAGCTGTAGAGCAACACATTCTGCAAGTAAAGTGATTCATAGAAACGGGTAACATGAGTATAGAAACATACTCAGCACATTTCTTCTCCCCTTCCTTCTTGGGAGGAGCTACCCACCATTCACTTGTCCACACTTGTCTCCTGCAGATAAATCTACCACATTCTCAGTGACCATAAAGACTGGAGACAAGAAGAATGCAGGCACAGATGCTAACGTCTTCATCACGCTCTTTGGCACAAAAGACGACACTGGTAAGAAAGCAATGCAGGGCCAAGGTTCACCCACATTCTCCCCGGGAAACTGGAAGACTCAGCAGAACGTTCCAAGGAAATCATGGTCATGCCTCTGTCTCTCTCTTTTTTTAAAAAACCATTTTAAGAATCCCCCTTTATTATTTTATTTTATTATGGGAAGAAGAGTTCACATGAGATCTAGCCTCTTAAATTTTAAACGTATAATACATTATTATTGACTATAAGTATGTTTGGTATAGCAGATCTCAAGAACTTATTTATCTTACCATACTGAAACTTTATGCCTATTAATTAATAACTTCCTATTTCCCCCTCTTCCCAGATCCTGGTAACCATTCCAGTCTTTGATTTTATGAACTTGACTATTTGCGATACTCTATATAAGCAGACTCATTCTGTATTTGTCTTTCTGTGTCTGACTTATTCACATAATGTATTATCCTCGAGGACCATCCATGTTGTTGCATATTGTATAATGCCCTTTATACAAGCTGAATAGTATTTCGTTGTATGTATATACCACATTTTCTTTGTCCATTCATGTGTCAATGGACATTTAGGTTTTTCCCACATCTTAGCTGTTGTGAATAGTGTTGCAGTGAACATGGGAATGCTAAGATCTTTTCAAGATCCTGATTTCAGTTCTTTTGGATATATACCTAGCAGTAAGATTTCTGAATCAAATGGAAGTTATATTTCTAATTTTTTGAGGAACTTCAATACTGTTTTCTATAGCAACCATTTTGCATTCCCACCAACTATGTGCAAGGGTTCCAGTTTCTCTACATCCTCATCAGCACTTGTTGTCTCTCTTTTTTTTTTTTTTTGATAGTAGCCAACTTGACAGGTGTGAAGTGATCTCATTGTGATCTTGATTTGTGGCTCCCTGATAACCAGTGACAGTGAGCATTTTTTACATATACTATTGGCCATTCGTATGTCTCCTTTAGAGAAATGTCTGTTTAAGTCATTAGTCCATTTTTAAATTGGGTTATTAGTTTTTTTGTTGTGGTTGTTATTGAGTTGTAGGAGTTCTTTATATGTTTCAGTGATTAACCCTTATCAGATATTTGGTTTGCAAATATTTCCTCCCATTTTGTAGGTTGCCTTTTCACTCTGTCGATTGTTTCCTGTGCTATGCAGGAACTTTTTAGTTTGATGTAGTCCTACTTGCTTATTTTTGTTTTAGGTGTCTGTACTTTTGGTGTCATATTCATGAAATCCTTGCCAGGGCTAATGCCATGAAGTTTCTGCCCTATGTTTTCTTCTTGGAGTTTTATAGTTTTAGGGCTTACGTTTAAGTCTAATCCATTTTGAGTCAACATTTTGTGTATAGTGTAAGATAAGGGCAAATATTTGTGTATAGTGTAAGATACAAATTAACCCTTTTACATGTGAATATCCAGTTTCCCCAGCACCATTGATGCAGGAGACTATCCTTTTCCCGTTGTGCATACACTTGTATGCCTCTGACTCTTGGCAGATTGCATGCAACTAGCCTTATCAAAGAAAGGCAGTTGTTGTTTTTTCTTAAAATCCTCTGCCTGAGGTGACTTGTCCACCCAGGTTGTGAATGTTGGTTCCTTTGGAATTCTTCCGAAACCTTCCCGAGGCAGTCCTACTGCGCTCCAGGGGGCAGAGAGTCCCCTGCCCTCCTCTCTCTTGTCTTCACTGCTGCCTCTATAGTCCTAGAAGTGTGTGGAAGCCATACGAATAATCTTTCTTTGAGTATCCTCACCCCAGGTCATGATGACTGATCCTATGGTCACTTTTTTTCTAGACCTTTCTGAAACTGTGTCCTTCCTGGGGACATCACTCTGTTTGCCTCTCAAAAGCATCATAAAGGGGCTTCCTGATCCAGTGAGTGGTCGCTTCTCTGTGTTTCTGCCACCTTTCTCCTTCTGTGCTAATGGCAGAGGTACCCTAACTCTAACTCCATCACAAGAAGCTCTTCCCAGCCTCCAGTGAGATTCAGCCGACGGCTTTCATGGTGCTCTGTATATAAGGTGCTCAGGAAATTTGGAGTCATTCTGGAACTTATGCCCAGGGACTCAGAGAAGGTGGTACTTAGTGATGGGGTCAACTATCCACTCAGGCTACCTGTCCAGCCATTCAGAGTAAGTTCAGAGAGAATTGGTCTCTCAAACAGTCATCATGTATTTGCTCAAAACCCTGTAGGTCCAGAGCCTTGTACCAAGCATAGTTGAAGAATGAATGGACCTAATCCATCATCTTGGGGTGCTCATATTCTAATACAGTGGTGTGGTGGTAGAGCATGGACTCAAGCTTGACTGGTTTAAATTTCTCTTCTACCACTTACCATCTGTGTGACCTTGGGAAAGTTGCTTAACCTCTCCATGCCTTAGTTTCTCCCATTTCTAAAATGGAGATTAAACTAATATATGCCTCATAGAGTTGTAGATTTAATGAAATTGAACATTAAAATATTTGAAACAAAATGATACCCAAAAAACATTTATTATTATTATTAAATAAGTTAGATAATGTATAATGAATGCATTAGGTCATAACTATAAATGTATGTCATTGTGATGGTTACTGAACAATGGGACATGGAATTGAGGTCTCTAACAACTGCTTTTATTTGCCAGGGGGTTTCTATGTGTTAGGCGCATTCTTGAGCACTTAACAGTCACCATCTTATTAAATCCTCACAACTCTGTGGGAAGGCACCAAGACCACCCCTTTTGACATCTGAGGAAACCAAGCCTCAGAGAATTAAGTAATTTTCCCAAGCCCAGATGTCAAGTGGCAAAACCAGGCATTGAACCAAGGTCTATCTGATTTCCGTGCACTTGAACCAGTCTATAATGAGCCTATGAGTATCAGAAGACTTCCTACATGAGACTGGCCCAGGGCCGGGACTCGCAGGGTAAGGGACTCCAAGGCAATATAGTGCATGCTGAGGCCGGTGTCTTACAGCACTTAGACCACCCCAAATTTCAGACTGATGCCACAGCCAAGGTCCCAGGACAGATTACATATGTGAGATGGCTGGTGGGGGGCATTTGAGTCTGCAGAGAATTCCCACATTCTACATTCTGCAGGGGAGCCCCTGTGTCCCCAGGGAGCGTGGGAAGGGTGGCTTTGTCACTGGCTTCTTCCCCACGAAGAGAAATGCAAGGGATATGGAAGGAGAGCAGACGTTGGCAGGGCCCACCATTTTCTTCTGGATGATCTTGGATAAGGCACTTGGCCTCTTGATGTGTCTCCTTTTCTTTAGATACAAACTGGAAATAAAAATTCATAGCTCAGAAGGTTATCACAAAGCTTAATAAAAAGACACACACCAAAACAAACTATGCCACCTGTGCCCAGTGGATGGTGAATGTACAGTCTAAAATTGATGAAAATTCAAAAATTTGGTTATTATGAAACACTAAAAGGGGTGGACAGACTCGGTTTTAAAGGTCTCGGGACCAGCCAGTCATGTTAGGGTCATTTGGTTGGCAGGAATGGCCCTCCTGAAATCCTCCAAGACCAACAGTGATAAGTTTGAGAGGGACAGCATCGAAATCTTCACAGTGGAGACGCTGGATCTGGGAGATCTGTGGAAAGTCAGGATCGGCCATGACAACACAGGTCTGGCTTCCATCCCCTCCGTTCCCTGCTAAGAACATAAGGACCACAGATCGGTCCCTCTGAGTATCTGAGAAAGAATCTGGAGGAAACTTGGATGTCACCTGACTTCCATAATGACACAACTTTCTCACTCCCTTCAGCCCAGTAGAGCCCTGGCTGCACACAGAGATTCTGATCTAATTGGTCTGGAGTGGGGCCTAGACACTGGTGAATTTTAAAGACTTTCCCCATCCCCCGCCCTCAGTAATTTCAATGCACAGGTAGGTTTCAGAATCCCTGATCTAGCTCAGTGGTTGTCAAATTTGAGTGTGCATCAGAACCACCTGGGGGGGGGGCTTGTTAAAACACAGATTTGTAGGTCCCATCCCCAGAGTCTTTGGTTCAGTAGATCTGGAGTGGAGCCCAAGAGTTTATATTTCTCACAGGTGATACTGAGGCTGCTAGTCTGGGACCCTACTTTGAGAACCACTAGTCCAGCCCATTCTTTCTAGAATGCACTGATGCTACAGCCAGACAAAGAATGGGCCCAAGTTTGTTCTCTCTCAGTAAAGTCAGACTCATTTTCTTGATCTTCAAACCAAATCATCTAAGCCTAGAAGCAGGCCCTCCTCCTAGCACCTGGGACTGAGGGTGGGGTTCTCTGCCTGGCTTCCATTGCCTGTTTTAAGCTTGAGCACTCCTTTTCCTAGGGAGGACAAACCATTAGTCCTTCATTGATTTCCCTCCCCTTTATGAACCACAAACTGAGGCCAGGGTGGTTGGGAGTGTCATTCCTGTCACTAAGTGACATTATTAAGTCCTTGTTAACACAGGCTCTCTTGGCATCTCTGGGCTCCCTGTTCGGAATGCCTTCAACCCTGGACAATGCCCTTGCTTCCCTCCCCTCAGACTCCTGCTCTCCTGTCATCTCTTCCCCATGCTCCTTCGCTCTTGCTAATTTCATTGACAGCAGCCTGGAGTGTGATCCAGCTTCAGCTGGGTGCACGTTTTTACAGAAGTCATTTTAGCAATGCTGTAAGCAAAAGGGATGACACGTTCATGGTCGAGCTGTAAGGCATCAGCCACTGAATAAGGAAGGACATTTGGAGCCCCTGAAATTATCCATAGGAAGCCACCATGCAGAAGTTTTTGATGGGTTCTGTCTCCTCTCCCTCCAGGCAAGGCTCCAGGCTGGTTCGTAGACTGGGTAGAGGTGGACGCCCCATCTCTTGGAAAGTGCATGACGTTTCCCTGTGGCCGCTGGCTGGCCAGGAATGAAGAAGACGGGGCCATCGTCAGGGACCTCTTCCACACCGAGCTTCAGACGAGGCTATACACGCCGTGTAGGAACCATACAGAGCAAGGCTGGCCCTGCTTCCAGGCTCCCTCACCCGCCACCCCAACTTGGTCCCAGTCCCTCCTCCAGTGTCCACTCTGGGCCAGGCTGCCCTTGGAGATTTGGGTCTCTTGCTCCTTTCCCAAATTTCCTGGGCCCTATGCAAGCTGAAGGCTGAGCTCTGGACCCAGGGAAAGAAAATATGGGACTTATTTCAAGTTCTACCCCAAACAAGCTGGTGACAACAGGCAGAGAGCCTGGCCTCTCTGGGGTTCAGTTTCCTTGTCTGATAAACAGAGATAATAATAACTGTGAGGTATCATTATCAACCCCATCATCAGTCCTCATTCTGGCCATTAAATCACTGCTATAAGATTTTATCCACCTTGAGGGGGAAAAAAATTGAAAAGAAGCTAAATGTAATTCCTTTTACCGCTAAAGGAAGGGAGGAAGGGAAAGAATTGGGTGAAGTTTTGATACTTCTTTTCTATTGTCATGTCGGAAAGTATGTATTAAAAGTTTATATACAGATAGTTACATACTATATACTGGGACTCAAACTGAAATCAACCAAACTAAAAAATCTGTCTGAATAGGCCAAAATCTGAACCAAACCCAGAGAATACAATTTCCAACCAAATAATTAGCTATACCAAAAGATTTCCCCCAAACAACGCATACGTAAACAGTATGAATCAATGAACTTTTTTTTTTCTTTCTACCTATAGCAATTAAACTGGAAATGACCAGATCATCAAAACACTTTCTGGTTCAAAGCCTGAAATAAAGTGACATTTCCCTCTGGGAGGGTCCCTGCAGATACAAAGCAAATTCTAGATGCAGCCTCTGCCTCCAGGATCCACCTGCAGTCTAGGACAGACACACTGACCTGACAGATGTACACACAGCTGGCAGCAGTATTGGGTCGGAGCCCTCAGGACCGAAGTATCCATATCTCACTTTGTGCCCTAGGACAGGCCTTGCTCTCTACAGAAAAAAAAA
>NW_006442107.1:5977743-5978264 GCF_000325575.1 Pteropus alecto
AAAAAAAAAAAAAAAAAATTGTAAGGCCTGACCTTGAATATATTTAGTTCTAGTCTGATGTTAAAATTAACCCACGTGCCCTTTGTCTTACACTCACATTTGCCAAAAAGGAAAAAAGCACGGGAGACTCGACATTCAGACTGACTAGCTGTGGAGGCAGCTTCAAAGTGCAGTCTCCCCAGGCAGGAGCACAGAGAGGAGGGGTCTGCTGTTCAGAACCTACTTCCCTGACAGGTTAAGGTCTTGCGGCCCCAAAGCCTGGGAGCTCCAGGGGCTAGGGAGCTGCAGTCCCAGAAGTGGTGGGAAACAATGTCTAGGCATCAGCATCAGGGGCCTAGAAGGAATCAGGCAGCTGATTCATCAGGGCCGCTCAATACACATGAAACCATGAACAACAGACACGGAGGAGCCACTCACAGACCAGCTGAAATGTGCTGCCCGCACAGTAGAGGCATATCAATTAGGAAGGGGGCTGTCGTGATGTCTGAACCGACAGGCTCCATGGAAGAGGGGGACACAGC
>NW_006442107.1:5978435-5978745 GCF_000325575.1 Pteropus alecto
TCCTGTTGGGTTTTTTTTCTGAACATTCTCGATAAATATATTTATGAGAATTCCATTCCACAGTTAACGGAAAACCACAGATCTAGATAAACCCTTTCATTTTCCAGGCAAGGAAACTGAGGCCCTGATGTTGGCTCCAGGACACACAGCAACTCAACTCAATGGGCAGAACTTAGAAACCAAGAGATAAATCAGAGCCCAGACCTAAGACAATGAGGGTGACAGGGGGGCTGTTTCTGCCCAAACATGTCCAGGGCTTCTCACACGGCCCGCCAGTCTCAGGAAAGCTCAACTCCATTGCCAACTTCTC
>NW_006442107.1:5979627-6000375 GCF_000325575.1 Pteropus alecto
TTCCTTCTTCTCTTCTTTCCTTCTTCTTTTTTGTGGCCCAGAGTAAGTATAGATATTTATATACAAATGCAGCAAATAAAAATGTCACAAAACATCTTACATCACTATGTTAGGTAACCACGTGAAGGTCCAGGTCCCTGGGCAGCAATTGCTGGTTTAGGGGTCCGGGGTGGTGGTGCTGGTGAAGAACTTGACTTTGCTCATGTTTGTTTTTTGTTCTCATGTCCCCTTTGATTGATTTTACCCTCTGTCCCCCTCCCTCAGTTGTTCCTTATGAGATCACCCTCTACACCAGCGATGTGTTTGCTGCCGGGACAGATGCCAACATCTTCATCGTCATCTATGGCTGCGATGGTGTGTGCACCGAGCAGAAGTTCCTGTGCACAAACAAGAGGGAGCAGAAGCTGTTCTTTGAGCGGAAGTCTGCCTCTCGCTTCATTATGGAGGTACTTGGGCTCAGCAGGCTGCTGGGGGGCCAGGACTTGGTGGGAGGTGAAGTGGGCCCAGAAGATGGAGGAGGAGCAGGAGCCCTGAGTGCAGAGGCAGACAATACTTTCACCTCGATGGGCTGCTGTTAGTGAGAAAGATGGGCAGTTTCTCTGGCCCTCAGTACATCTGAGCAACCAGGAGGGTGGTGAGCCTTGCCCTGTCCCTCTACAACTGGTGTCAGGATCAAAGGCCATAATGAGTGGACAGGCTTGGGGAAACTAGAGGCACAATTCCACACTCACTGGGGCTGTCTGCAGTGCCACCACCAACAGACCTATCCACGGGAAGAGCCTGGCTTTCAGACTCACTCATCACATAGCTCTGTCTCCCGCTCACCCACCAAGCCAACCTGATACAGAGCATCCCATGTACTTCTTGATCCCTCTCAGCTCTGGCCTGGGGGTTTGGTTGGTTGATGTCTGCTGTGGACGTGAGTCACAGCACCTTGGTATCTTGTACACTTCAGTTCAGTGCCTCGCCTGTGCTTCCACTGTGTGTTAGGTTGGGTAGGAGAGACAAGAGAAGGGGTGGACCCAGACTCTGCCTGCAAGGGGCATGCAGTCCAGCTGGGGAATCCCCAGTCTCCACACAAAGTTAATGAGAGAGTCTGGTAATCATCCCAATAATTGCTCCTGTGAGTAAGAAGGCACTGTCATAGAGCTTCCCTGTATTAACTTATTTAAACTTCATGGCAGCTCTGGGCTGTGATTATCCCTGTTTGCAGATGGGGAAACAGAGGCATAGGGAATTTAGTAGCTTATGCAAAAATCACACAGCTGGGGCCTAGGGGAGGAGGGATTCAAACCCAGGGGGACTGGCTCAGAACATGTGTTCTTAGCCCTTGCAGTAGACTAGCCCATGGGGATGAGGGCACATGGTGGGGTTGACTGAGCCTGCTGAGGAAGTTCACGGAGGGAAGAAGGCCCCTGGAAGTGGGCAGAGGCAGGGACAAGGAAAGGAGGCATTTTGAGCCAGGGAAGCATCATGGCCAAGGACTCTAGGTGGAAATTAGCACAGAATATGGTTTGAGGTTTGACCAGAGGGCACAAGAGGAGAATGATGTGCTCCTCTTTTTCTGGTGGGAAACGAAGCCCAGAGCCCCTTCTTCTTCCCTGTTCTGGGCATGGCCAGCTCCCTCCCCACCTTGTCGGGGAGCAACCAGCACTTGTGGGAAGGTTGCCACCTTGGTGGAATCTTTTAACAAGGAAAATTCAAGGGTGATTCATCTCATCCACCCAAGATGTCACGGAGCATGAGTCACCCACGCCTGCTGCCGCCAGGGCCCGGGCTGTGATTACACTTCACTGCCAGGGAGTTTGATCAATGAAGTCCCCACTGATAGGCAGCTGTCATTTGCCAGTCATTTGGTGCTATTTTTTTTCTTTTTTCTTTTCCAATCTATCTGGGTGTTGGGGGAGTATGAGAGCTTGGAAACACATGAAAAAGCTTTGTTTTTCTCTATTTCTCTTTTCTGGATGACCTTCAGGTAAGATTATGAGCACTGGATTGTGAGCCCTTAGCCCTGGGTTCTGGTTCTGGCTCAGCCACTAACTCATGAGCAAGCCACTCCCTCTCTCTGTGGCCTTATCCTAAGACACAAGAAAATACCAATAATAGCTAATGTTTATTGAGCACTTCCCATGTACTAACCCTGTTCTAAGCACTTGATGCATATCAATTCATTTAATCCTCATCACCATTCCAAGAGTTAGATAATATGATCATATTCCACTTTATAGCTGAAACAGCACAGGAAGGTTAAGTAACTTGCTCACGGCGTCAGAATTACCAAACAAAAGAGTCAGAGTTTAACTCAAGCAGGTAGGGTCCAGAGCTTAACTCTTTCACCTCCTGGGAGAACGCTAGGGTCCCTTCTGATTCTGGTATTGTATGAAGTCCCCACTGATAGGCAGTCCATCCCTGGGGCCCGCCCTCCATGGTCAGTGGTCCCCTCAAGTCCTCCTTGCTCCCTGAGGAGTCACAGCTGAGATGGCCTCCCAGGCACGGCACATGTGACTGAGTGAGTGTTTGATTAAGGTTACAAAAGTACCATCAAAGCCGAGGTCCACACATCTCACACTCAGAGATGAGAAAGGAGGAAAAAGAGATGCTTGGACAGAGGGAGAGGCAGATGGGTCTTCACTCCCTGGTTCTGGCAGGCAGCTCGGTGTCCTCAAGTGGAGATTCTGTGAGCCAAGGACTTCACCCTTAGACTTTGTGTTCCTCCCACGGTGAAAGAATGAGGCCTTGTTTAAAATGTCCAGGGCACTATCATTGGCCTGAAATCACTAATCTTTGCTTAATGATTCAGAAAGCCCCCCAGGGGCTCGCAAGGGACTTCGCTGCTCTGATGGAGTGTGGGTGAGCTGGCCAGTGGGGAGTCGGGGGAGCAGTGCAGGGTGGCAGAAGCAACAGCAGTTACAGCACTCGTTAATTCATGGTTTCCAGCAATGTGGCGCCATGCTGGTCACCCGGAAGGACAGAATGATTAACAAAAAGAACCACGTCTGGGATCTTAGACCTAGAAGTAACCTCAAGGGGTTACCTTGCTCACACTCCTGCCTTCAGCTAAGTGAGACATTATTCTCCCCCATTTTATAGTTGAGAAAGTTGTAAGGCCTGGAAGGTCAAGTGGTTTGCCTCAGATCCCATAGCCTGTAGGTGGCAGGGCCAGGGCTACGAGTGGCCAGGATGAGGGTGGGGTGGGAATGGGGGGAGGTTCCTCGAGCAATGCTGATGGGCTTCCCCTTGGCTGTCCAGTGGGGGAGGGCATGTGAGGAGGGAGGAAACCTGGTTGGAGGCTGCTGCAGTTCATTCAGAGGTTACTTTGGTCTAGGGTTATAGAATCTTCACATTTGATGAATGACTCAATCATTCAGATGCCATTCACTCACCAAGAGCCCTCATCCACCCCAGAACTGACTATGCCATCTCCTTATAGCACTGAGAACTTGATAGAACAGCTAGGCAGGCAGCCAGCTCCCCAGAGGGGCTGCCAGGAAACTCAAGTCTACATACGCCCCCTTAACCTTCAACTGTCGAATCAGATCTCAAGGCATGAATTTCATGGACCAACCATGAGCCAAGGCATCTGAATATTTCCCTGCCTTCCTTTCCCTTTGCCCTGATTTCTTTATCTATTTCTTATCCTGTTATTGCCCAAATGCTCATAAGGATGAGGCAAGATGTGGACTGATATATTCTGTACCATTTCAGAGAAGAACATGATACATGGGAACTGGGAGAGACCCAGAGGCTTCTGGAGGTCCTGGAATGGGAGCCTGACAAAGATATAACCACGGAGGCTGTGCCAGCTACTTAGATGACCTTGCCATGTGTCTGGCCACCTTGCTACTTCCTTAGAGGGCTCCCAGAGAAGTATCAGTCATTTCGGACTGAGTCTCCCCTCTGCATTCTGGGACCATAGGCTCCAGGCAGGAGAGAGGAGAGATTACAACTTCTGAATGTCAGTGACTCACTATGGCCCCCACACATCAGCTTTCTGTTCAATGGGACTTTTCACACATACAGCATCGTGGTTAAGGTTCGGTACTGCGTGTGAGAGAACCTAGCTGACTTTATCACACTCATTTTGCAGATGAGGAAACACTCATTCCTTCATCCTTTCAGGCAATACTTATTCAGTGCCTAGCTGTTTTCTAGGTTTGGGGAGCCTGCCCTTGTGGCTTTCAGTGGCGGAGGAGAGGGTATCACACAAATAAATGCAAACTTCACATGTGAGAAGTGCTCTGGGTTGGGAGAGGGGGTCTGTAGGATGCTGTAAGAGTCTCTCATAAAGAGATCTGACATTCTGGAGGTGGCCAGGGGGCTTCCTTGGGGAAGTGATCCTCTAGCTGACACCTGAAGGACGGGGTTGAGAAGACACTGGTTTAGGTAAAGAAGAGGAAAGGAGGGGCAGGGAAGCATGTGCAAGGGCCCTGTGGCAAGACAACATCAAGTTTGAGGAACTGGAATTTGTGGGATATAGAAGAGGAGTGGCTGGAGATGGGGGTGGCTCTTGATGGGCCAAGGAGAAGGTCAGGCTGGCAAGACAGGGTGTGGGCGGAACCAGAACTCATCTTCTCATACCCAAGTCCGTTCTCAAGCAGGGAACGAGCTGCTACAACAATAAGGAATGAAAGAGAGCTGGACGCCACCGTGAAAAGCAGGGGCAGCCTCCTAGAGGTCGATTGAACCGAGTTCTGGATACTAGGCTGATTTTAAGTGGGAAGAGAGGAAGGGAAGGATGGACATGGCATGGGCAGAGGAGAGTGGGGGTTGACTTGGCTGGACAGTGGGGACATACGGGGAGAAAGCGACCCCTGAAAGTTCAAAGGGACTCAAGGCCAATGCCCTGGGGAAGCAGGTTTTTGCTCAGGTTGTACTTTCTGAGATCTGTCAGCTAACATCTGGTGCATTTTCTCTTTTCCAAAGTTAGAAGATGTGGGAGAAGTCATCGAAAAAATTCGAATTGGCCACGATAATACGGGCATGAATCCGGGGTGGCACTGCTCCTATGTGGACATCCGCAGGCTCCTCCCAGATAAAGACGTGAGTTTCTGATCGATCCGTCCTGCTGTTTCTATTGCCTCTTTCCAGGAGAGATTCAAGGCAAATTCACTATAGGAACCTTCAGCCTTATTAGGTTGAGATAAAATCTTCTGAAAAAAATTCTCCCAGTTCACTCCAAGTACAGGAACTAACTTAGAATCTGGCTTAGGGATCAAGGAGGAGGGTCTGGGCAGCCATGTCTCTGCTCCTCACCCCAAAGCCATACTACTAGGGAATGACCACGCGTGCCCTTCCTGCTATGTGTCGACACACAGAAAGAAATCCACCCAAACAACGTGGAAAACATTCTGAAACCACAGAATTCTAAACCTAGGAGGCTGCTCTCAGTCCTGATGGTGGTTATGAGTGACTGGGGAGAAATTAAAAAATATAGGGCCCTTTTACCCACCGAATCTGTGTCTCCAGGATGGGGTTCAGATGTCTATTTTTAAAGGATGCTGAGAATTGACAGAAGAGACAATTCTGATGTGGTCGTGTAAGTGTTTAAGTAAGACTGCATCTGCAGGAATTGGGGCGGAGCTCAGGAGGGCGGCATCCCCGTGGCCTTTGCTTTATCCGTGGGGCTCCACGCTCCTTGTCCCTGGTCCCCATAAGTGTTGACATGCTGATGAACCACCGATGTTGGTAGTTTCTACATTAAGGACTAATTTTTTTCTCTCTTCCTCACCCCAGGGTACAGAGACCTTGACTTTCCCTTGTGATCGATGGCTTGCCACCTCAGAGGATGACAAGAAGACCATTCGAGAACTGGTCCCTTATGACATCTTCACTGAGAAATACATGAAAGATGGGTCCTTAAGGCAAATCTACAAGGAAGTAGAGGAGCCACTGGACAGTAAGTGTGGTGCGATCGTCCCCGTCACCTCTCTTGTAGGGCACCTGCCCTGTGCCAGACAGAGCAGGAGGAAGGATCAGTTATTATCTTGCTTCCGTGGAGAGGGCAACTGAGAATCACAGAAGTTACATAATCCGCTGAAGTTCACACAGCTACTAAATGGCAGGGCAATTCTTCAAAGTCTCGGCTGTCTCGCTCCAAGGTTTGTGCTCCGATCCCTTCCTGGCCTGACAGATAGGTGTTCTCCTGTGCCTGGATTATGCGGGTCCTGGTTCTCTCCCTTCACTTGGTTTACTTGGCTACAATCTGTGGGGCTTGATCCTCTCTGCTCTTGCTGGATCCAGCTGTCCCAACCAAGGATGAATCCAGAAGCGTCCTGGATTAATCCATAACTGGAATCATTGTTTATTGTTCTCGGGGGCTGGGTGCAGCTGCTCGGTGTTCCGGGTCCTGGGTTTCCTATCCGTTGGTGCCAGTTACCTTTGCCCATCCCTCATGCACGTGGTTTCCTCTGCAGGATTTGCATCACACACCTCCGTACTTCTTCCTTGCTGTCGAACCACTGTTTTCTGGGTGTCTTCCTACCTCTCAGACTGAATGCTCTTTTCCTTTCCTGTGCCAGGTAGCACTGCTTTAGGCTCAGTCCTCAGCCTCCTCTTCTTTCTACACTCTGTGTGTGTGTGTGTGTGTGTGTGGGTTTGCACATGTGAGTGTGTGAGTACACGCACACACACATGCATTCTTCCTGGACCACGCAGACGGAGCCACACCTCTGTTTTGACCAGCAATGCCATTGTCCGTGTCCACTTGCATGCTGTTCATCAGCTAGTCAGCTCTGAATAAGCTTTAGCTATGTCAAAAATCAAATCCACTTGCAAAAAACAGACTTTCTACCACCAATGACATACAAAAGTATACTTTTGTATTTTATCTTCGATAGAAGATCAGAGGTGCTCCAAAACCTTGGAAATCCAACTTATATTTGTGGCACCGCCTTCTTGGAAAAAAACCATAGTAACATCCAAGATTCCAGGCCCCATATGGAGCCAGGGGGCTAATAAAACAGCTCTAGCATTTCCTGTAATCTGAGTTGCCACTGCTTAGAGATAAGAGCAAGTGTTGCCTCGATAACGTGCCTTTCCCTATCCATACCCTTTTCTCTGAATTTTCTCTGTCACTAAATCTGGGGGATAATTCCCTTTTGTCCTCGGATCCCAGAGGGCGCTCCGGAAGCTGTCGCAGCGGCACCCTCGGGCTGCTCTGTATTAACAACGCGCCGCAAACCCACTCTGTGCTTGGCGATGTTTCTAGGGAAACATCTTCCCGCCGAGCGCTGTGTGGCCTGTGTGGGACAGGGAGGGAGGAGGATCCAGAAATAGCTGGATCTGACTGCACAGCCGCATTGCTCAGCACCCCAAAGCTGAATCAGTTTTCCTAATTCCCAAAGGACTGAAGAGAGCAGTGGGGGTGGGAGAGGGGGAGCCGGAAGGCCATGTAATCACAGTCCCTGGTGACACGGTCCCCCACTCTGGGACGAGGGCTCCTAGAAAAATGTTCTGCCCAGATATAGAGCAGGGCTGAGCGCACAGCCAGGAAATGGATGGAGAGAAAAAATGGAGGAGGGGGGACAGTCAACGGTTATATCTAACCTATGACAAAATGCCTGATGTTACTCATGTCAGTGTTAACCAGACAGGCTTGAGATGTGTCGGCTCTTAAACACAAAAGAGATTTTATTTAGTGATGCAACGCATGAGATGCTGGCTGGATTCTGCACTGAGCTGAGAGAGGTGGGCGTGGGGAACAGTGTGACTAGTCCCGGTTCCTGCCCTTGAGTGGGGCAGGCCCCTGAGAGTGATTCTCACTATGCATTTAAGAGGTTTGGAGAGGAGAGAGCTGAGTGGGGCTACAGAGACGGGGAGGATGGGTGGGGAGAAGGTTTGGAAAGGAGGGTACAGGAGGACGTCGATTTCAGGTTCGGACATGAGTGTGTGACTCTGGTCTAGTGCAAATGGACGTGTCCCCTAGGTGACAGGGATGTGCATCTAGAGCACAGGAAGCAACTGGGTTGGAGATACAGACTCGGGAAACATATGGATATCGACACCCAGGGCAGGGTGAGTGGCGAAGAAAGTGGACAGAGCCAGGAGACAGTGGCATCCAGGGTGCAGGCAGACGATCAGGAGCCCGTACACCTGCTCAGGAAGGAGCATTCCGAGAGGCAGAAGGAGAGAGGGGAGACTCATGCTGTGGAATCCAAGGGAAAATGAAGAAAATAATAGGAACCACGTGGGCGTCAGTGTGTTCCATAAGCATGAGTATGAGCAACTCTTATCACCTCACTTTTCCAAATTTAATTAAATGTGGTTCTGAGCCCACATGCGAGGGTTGGTAAGAAAGTCCATCTCAGTCACCGCAGGGAGGGAAATCCCCTTATAAGAGCCTTGTAGAAATCCAGGAGGGGTCTGGCCCTTAGTCCAGGATGGGTATCGCCTGTGCCAGTGCCCTCCTGCCACATGGAGACCCTGCTGCTGTTGGCTCTCCGCTGACACACAGGTGTCATTTCTAGATGGCCAAAAATGCTTCTCCATGGACCCTGGCTTTGTCACCTGACACTCGGTTTGGCCTCCTTGCTTTGAGTCCATAAATAAGCCCACAGCCATCTTCCTGTTTGGTGTCTATGTGCAGGTGAGGGATTCCTGCCACCTGTGGAGACCCCCAAACTCTCACTGGCTCTCAGACTGGGAAAAATAACCTTCCTCCTAGTTAGGCCACTTCCACCCTTCACCTCAGAGCCACAACATTCATCCCTTCCCTTGGTGATAATCAGGCTAAGTTCCCTCTACCTTGGCCTGGAACTCAAAAGTTCCTAGGACAGAGAAATGTGGAAAGGGGACAAAGAATCCTTAGCCTTCAGAAAAACTCAAAACTCACCTTTTCCTGCTGGAGTGGAAGTTAGGAGCAGAGATACTTTATTCTTCCTACACGAGCCCACAGCAGCAAAACAAAAACAAGATAGCATTAGTTTTTATTTTCCTTAATATTTTTAAATAACTGTCACACTAGTGCTTACTGAGCTCTTCCCACAGGCCATGGGAGACAAAGGAGAGGGTGACAGGCACTGTGGCTTTGGTGAGGGATTTCCCTGGAGCGCTGGGGATGAGTGGTGAATGGCAGTGGATCGAAGAAATGAAAATAGGGAAATGGACATTGAGGGAAACAGTTCTTTCAAAAACTTGTGATCTTTTCCATAAACAGTTTAGAAGGATCTGGCGTGGATACCGGTCACTCTCAAATGGGAGGGCACATTACTGTTAGTGTGTCAGGGCTGGTAGATTTAGTGACCACAAAGTAACAGGTGAGGCCATCTTCTGAGTCTTTCTCCTGGATGCTGTGGGTGGCTGGATGGCTGGATGGTTTGAGGCGCGCTGGGGAAAGTCTCCATCCTTTGGGTCTTGGAAGCTGCCTGTGTCCAGATCAGATGGACGAACTTCCCACTGGTGAATCCACTCGGACTTGTAGCAGAATGTGTATAAATGAGCAAATAAAAGGAAGACACTAATTCCTCCTTGAGGCCTGGGCCAGAAGCATAATACCTCCTACAAATCCGGTTTCCCCAAACCTAAAGCAATGCCATCCTTTTCTTCCTTTTGTCCCTCTGTCTTTCCGTCTGCCCAACTGCCTGCCCAGTTGTGCTGTACTCGGTGCAGATCTTCACAGGAAATGTTCCTGGAGCAGGAACGGATGCCAAGGTCTACATCACCATCTATGGAGACCTGGGGGACACTGGAGAACGGTACCTTGGCAAGTCAGAAAACCGCACCAACAAGTTCGAGAGAGGAACGGTAGGAAGGGCACACAGAGTTGACCCCCTTCCCTCTCCTCCCTGGGTCCAGATATCTGCAGGCCAGCTCTTCTTGGTCCCCAAGGCTGTCTGGAAATTTTGTGCTTCCCCCTGGTCTGGTCCTCTCGCTCAGCCTAGGCACAGGCCCTGGTTCCTGTGAATGGGGTGCAAGTGGGGCTTGAGAAAGCAGGAGGCCTTTCGAGCACCTGGGTTGCTGGCGAGAAGGGACTGGGCTATCTTCAGAAAATCCGGCCCACTCTGGGCGGATCGCGAGTGTTCAGGGTCATGTGGCAAAGTCGTGGGGCTGCACAGAGGCTTGAACTAGGGACCTGGAGGCCTGGTTCTGCTACCAACTCCTCATCTGGTTAAATTTCTACGGCCTCGCTTTCCTCATCTGTAAAACGAAGGGGTCCAATAAGAATCAGCTGAACTGCATTGTGCAGAGCCCTGGGCAGCACCAAGGCCTTCAGGAACCACAGAGGGGTAGGGAAGCAGACGGGCACCCACTGGATCCATTAGACCTAGACGGTCCATTGGAGTACCAAGCAAGCCCTCCCTCTATTAAGCAAAGGGCTCTGGGCGGGGGAAGGCTTGATAACCACGTGACGGAATGGTATCAGAGGCCTTGCCAGCTCTGATAAATGGAGGAATTCTGTCCAAATCTCCCTTCCCACCAGCTCGGCTTCCCTCTCCCAGCCTAGCTCCTCTCTCTCCTGTGCCTTTTCTGCCTTAACCCCCTCCACTGGCTCCTCAGCTTCTTGTCCTTCTCTCCATTCACCTAAATCTGCTGGAAATCCCCACAGGCCAGGCTGTCGCTTCAGCTCCTAACCCAGTCTGTGGTCTTGCTTGTGGCCATGAGCTCGTGGGCATTCCATGTATCAACCAGTGGGTATGTATTGGAGTCTCCCTAAGCCTGACCCTCAACCAGGCATGACCTTTAGTGCTAAAACATTTGCTGTAGGTGAGGAAGAAATTAACTCTGGGACAAGGAAAGCAAGTGTCATTTAAGCAGGTCAACATCTGGCTGGTGGCCCCATAAGCCAGGCCACCTGGAAGGAGCCCCAGCCTGGTGGTGAGGTCCTTGTGGTGTTAGACCCCAGGCCCCCATTCATTTGCTCCATCATCCCAATATGAACCATTTCCCTGTGGCTCTGGTTTGAGAGTATTTCTGAAGTGGGAGTAGTACTATGATAGTAGCTACCTAGACCCCTGGGCTGAAAAGCAGGCAAGAGATGTAAGAGCACTTTGTATCGAGGAGAAATAATTATACACACACACACACACACACACACCGTATCAAGGAGAAATAATTATACACACACACACACGCACACGCACACGCACGCACTATATAATTGGCCCTGCATTTGTAAGGTAGTGCACACGCGCACTATATAATTGGCCCTGCATTTGTAAGGTAGTTTTTAAGGTAGCTAATAGGAAGTCTATCCATTTTGGAAAAATGGAACATCAAAGAGGTCAATGAAGCCTGGGTTGTCTCTGACTCTATACTAGGGACAAAGTATATGATTATCAAGGTCACTCATATGTGCTGCTGTGGGATATAGCAGTGCCAGACTGGTGGCTGGGGCCAGATCACCTAAGTTCAAATCCTACCTCTGACACTGACTAGCTGTGTGCGATCGTGGGCAAGTTACATAACATCTCGGTGTCTCAGTTTTTTCTGCTATAAAATAATTCGCTGAATTAAAACATGTGAAGTACCTAGAACTATGCCTGGCACAAAGTTAGCTCTTTGTTAGTGCTGGGTGTTGGCAGGGCTTGTGAGAGCCCACCTTTCCCTGATGTCGTTGGTGCCCAGAGCTGATGCCTGGTAAATGCTTGTAAAATAGCAATGTGCAGCATACAGCTGATAGATCCACATTTGCTTGTGGCTGTATCCACAGAGCATGGCGTAGAGTGAGCACAGGAAATATTTGGTGAGTGAATAAATGAATGAAAGTATAAATGAAGATGATGCAACCTATTCTCCCCTATGTTCAGAGTCAGAATTTCTTCTCTCCCAGCAATTGTGACATCACAACAAAAATCATTGCTCCATTCTGCCCGATCCCTTTCTCTTCCTTTCCTCTGGTTTTGATGTCTCATCAGGGGAGCTAGAGCTACTGCTGGTTCAGTCACTGATGATTTATGTGATTTTTAAGTTCACCACTGAGTATTTAAAAGCTTCCATTTCTCTAATTACTTGCTCCAGAATCCAGGAGTTGTCCTTGACACCCCTCTCCTCTCAGCTCCCCCTCCCCACCCACATCCGACCAATAGCTAGATCTGGAAGATTCTCCCTTCTAAATAACTCTCAGATCAGCCGGGTCCGCTCTGTCTCCATTCAGCCCTTCCTTACCTCACCTCACTTATTGGACCAGCCTGACTCCCTGCTCCAGGCCCTCGAAATCCAACCCATTCTCCAGGCTTCCCCAGTTAACCTATGCAAAGGTGATGGAGTCAGTCCCTCAGTTCAACTGCAGGGGCTCTCCACCCATCCCGATCTGGCCTGAGCCCTCCATGGGATTCAAAAACCTTCATGGTTTCCAGCCCTCCCAGCTTGTGTGGAATGTCCCTTTTAGACCCCTGGGCCCCAGTTTCTACAATGCCTATACTCTCTCTTGTTTCCCAGTCCTCCCAAAGCTTTTCTCTGCATCCACATACATGTGCCCATAGAAAACACATGATGCTGTTTTGTGGTTATAATTTTTTACATAAAAGGCATCATCTTATACAAACACTTTTTCAGCTTGCCTTTGGCATGCAATGGGACACCTTGGAAATCCTCTGTATCAGGATATTCAAACATAGATGGAACTGGCTCATTCTTTGTAACCACCACACACTTAATAGTCCACACATGATATTGACATAGTTACTTAGCAGTTCCCCAAGCACTGAACACCTAAAGGCTCCCAATTTCCCATTGTAAAAATTATCCTGCAACAGACACCCTTGTGTACATATGCAGATGTCCCCCCCAGGACAGATGCAAAGTGGAATTGCAGAGTCGTAAGATGTGCCCACTTTTGCTTTAATGAACTCAATCAGTCACCTGCCAGTGCCCCAAGGCCTGCATGGATCCACACCTGTCCTCAGCCATGTGCCATTCACCTGCAGATTTTTTAGTCTGCAGACTGCCCTGCCCTGGTGGCCTTTAAGGCCCTATCCCTCCATCTTCAACTTAATGCTACCACCTGGGACAGTCTTCCCAGCCCTGCCTCTAGTCTTCACACAGGTGGCTGCTCCTACCACCTGGGCTGTCTCAGAAAGGGGCAGAGGTGACCTATCATATTAATCTCTGGGTTCCCAGCACTCAGCACAGTGGCTCAGCATAGGTTTCAGAAGAAAAACTGATGTCATTCAGGGTTACCTATCCTTTCTCCTCCTCCCCAGGCTCCTCCCTGCCACATTCAACCTGTGTTTTGACTTTGCTTCACCTAAGGCCTAGAACTCCACATCTCACTGAACAACCCCAAAAGAATCCAAGCAGGCCTAAGAGTATAATATCACTTTACATATAACCAGGAACACAGAAGAGGGCTTTATGTCACGCCTCACACAAAACCCTCCTGAACCCACATTCAAGATGTTGTCCCGTGAACTTACCTCAGTGTTGCCTCTGCCAGAGCATCTCCTGTCTCTGCCTCCTCTCCTGCAGCCCTGCTGGCTGCCTCATCTAACTGCCTCCCTGCCTCCCCATGGAAATTTCAAGCCCCCTCCCATCATTCAGAACGATTCTACCTCTTGCATACCTCTTACTCTCCAGCCTCCTACCAGAACTCATGCCAATACCGTGTATAACAAAGGATGTTCAGGTACCAGGACCGGGCAGAGCACCCTTATCTGTCCCACCCCCACTCACACAGCTCATCAGCATCCATCTTCCAGACACCCACAGGGCTCAGCCCAAGAAGAACTGGGCTGCAAAACGGGGCCGTTGTGGAAGTGAGGCCTTGGAATACTGAACACTCTATGTTAGAGATTTGCCTGGGGGCTCCGCAGCTAGGAAGGTCTGTTTAGCTCAACAATTGGTATGGAAGGTACTGGATAGATGGGGTTAAAGTGGATGGAAGTGGGGAGCACTCCTCATCCAAGTCTCCACATCTGGATCTCCCAGGCTGACACCTTCATCATTGAGGCCGCTGACCTGGGCGTCATCTACAAGATCAAGCTCCGCCATGACAACACCAAGTGGTGCGCGGACTGGTACGTGGAGAAGGTGGAGATCTGGAATGACACCAACGAGGATGAGTTCTTGTTCCTGTGCGGGCGCTGGCTGTCCCTGAAGAAGGAGGACGGGAGACTTGAGAGGCTCTTTTACGAGAAGGTGTGTCAAAGGCAGCCGGGAACTCGGCTCAGCCATGGTCTGTCATCATCCTTACACTGGGGTGGGGGGAGGCCACATTGGGTGGAAGGTGCCGGAGGTGTAACGGGCCCGGGTCGTGCTCTTATGACAGGAGTACACTGGGGACCGGAGCAGCAACTGCAGCAGCCCTGCTGACTTCTGGGAGATCGCTCTGAGCTCCAAGATGGCAGATGTCGACATCGCCACGGTGACAGGGCCCATGGCCAACTACGTTCAGGAGGGCCCAGGTGAGCCAAGCAGAGGGCTTGTCAGAGGAGGAACAGGCACCTGGAAATGTGGTTAAGCTATTCTTGGACAGGCCATGTGTTAGCGCTATCATCATCTGACTTACATCTAGCATCTTATAATTTACACAGTTTTCACATCTTTTGTCTATGCCCATTCCAACAGCACTGAGAGATGAGAGGACAGGGATTAGCCCCTTTAGAGAAGGGGAAGCAAAGGCCAAGAGAAGTTGGAGCGATGATTTCTTTAATCCACTGATCCGCTACCAGGAGGGTATTGTGAACTCCACCCTTGCCCAGACTCTCAGGATACAGATTCAGCTCAGAGAACCTAGGACGAGTCTCATCAGACAGAAATCAACAGCAGCAACAACAGTCACTTGCATGTTAGTAGAGCAAGACATGAAGGCCTTGCAAACTTAAGGCACGACAGACATGGTGGGGTTGGGGGAAGAAGTCCTGAGCTGGGTTTTTTTGTTTTGTTTTGTTTTGTTTTATTTTGTTTTTTTGAGATTTAAGTTCCATTTCTGGTTCTGACAATAATACATGGGGCCTTGGACAAGTCACTCTTTTGGCTTCCATTTTTCCTTCCTCCTTAAAATAATATTGTAATCCCCTGACAAGTTCATTTTTCCAACTAGATTTTTGAGATAAGTTCTCTATTTGTCTACTGGACATTTAAATGCACTGACTTTCTGTTCGGTTCTCCTAAATATAGAGCATGACAACACTATATTCCCCTCCAGGAGACCGCATGGTGGGTCTGTGAGGTTAGGCAGAGAGCTGATTATTTTATATTCTACCTTCTCACTTTGTGAATAAATGGCAAGACCCACAAGAAAGTGCCTCTCCTTAATTAAGCACTATAATCATCTGTGGAAAGGCCTTATAAGGAGATCTCCTTATAAGATGAAATGAGGCCACAGGCGGGTGTAGAAAACAATGCAGGTAATTTCAGCCAGGAGGTATAGTTTGGAAATTTTTCAAAGAGATACAAATTGCATAACCTATAACCTACTATACTAGGGCAGTGTCTCTCAGGCTATTGAGAAAGATGAGTCAGGAGAAGGGTTTCCAACTTGTATCAATTACTAACTGCAAGTGACAGAACCTGGAGATAGTGACTTAAACAATTGAGGAATTTTTCTTTTCTCTCACATTGAAGTTCGAGGATAGGCAGTTGATACTGATATAGATGTTCCAGTGAAGAAAGGGACCTAGGCTCTTTCAATTTAATCACTCTGGCAACCTCACAAGTGGCTTTCACCCTAAAGGTTATTCATGGTTCCAAAATGACTGCTGGAGCTCCAGCTATCACATCCACACCCCAAGCAGAATGAATGGAAGGGTAAGGGACAAAAAAGTGCTCCTCCCAGTTGAGTCAGATCCTTTAAAACAAATTTTCCCAACAACATCTGTTTATACATATCATGACCACCCTTAGCTACAAGGAGAAGAGATAGTGGGTGGGCAGTTAGAACTCTATGCCACACTACTTGAGTAAGTTTTTATGTTGATTGATCTGGTTTAATGGATAGAAATGGATGCCTTCTAGAACTTTCATTTACCATGTTACGTATATAATACCATTTTATTGTTCTTCCTTAAATTTCTGCTTCCTGTGAGACCTTGCTTTCACCAGCCTCATTTTTCTGATGTGATAATCTTTCCGGGCATCCCCTGTGCTTGGGGGAAAGTTATTGGTCTTAACCGACTTCATATGGGAGTGCTGGGTGCGACTAAGGTAATTGGTCATGGGGCCTTCGATGTGGCAAGGATGCTCTCTTACTCTTCACTTGGGAGTTTCCAATTCCCTCCTCCTTGGAGAGCAGACACTCAACACAGATAACTCGCCAGTCCGGAAAGCTCCATGGCAGCTCGTCTCGGAGGCAAGGAGACAAAGTCTCCCGATATCATTTCCAAGTCTACACGCCCTCCCTGGTCCACCTGGCCCGTTATGAGGCTGGGCTCTCATCTCTCGCAGTTATTCCCTACTATGTGTCAGTCACCACCGGGAAACACAAGGACGCGGCCACCGACAGCCGGGCCTTCATCATCCTCATTGGAGAGGATGACGAGCGCAGTAACCGCATCTGGCTGGACTACCCCCGAGGGAAGAAGGGCTTCAGCTGCGGCTCTGTGGAGGAGTTTTACGTCGGAGGCTTGGATGTGGGCATCATCAAGAAAATAGAGGTACTGGCCTCTGGGGCCTCAGGATGGTGGCCGCCCCCAGGAGGAGGGGAGCTGACTTGTAATTGGGTGGGAAGGGGAGTAGAGGGCAGTCAGAGCAACCCTACCTGAGCCTTACCTCAGAGCAGGTAGCAATGTGAGACCTCCTGTCCTCTGCCATCGTTTTGAGTGAATCATTCACCCCTCCAGGTCTCAGTTTTCTACCCACTCGATGGGCATGCCTTGCATATTCGTTTTCTATTGCTGTGTAACCAACGACCACAAACTTAGGACCACATGAATGTATTATCTCACAGTTTCATTCATCAGGAATCCAGATGTGAGTTAGCTGGGCTGAAATCAAGTCACTGCCAGGGCTGCAGTCTCATCTGAGGGTTGGGGTCCTGTTGCGAGCTCACTGGTCACTGGCAGTATCTATTTCCTTGTGGCTATAGTACTGAGGCCTCTGGTTCCCAGAGGCTGCCAAACATTCTCTGCCATGCAACTCTCTCCAAAACATGGAAGGCCAGTAAGAGATGTCTTCTGCTTCAAATCTCTCCTACTTCCTGCACCTCTGATGTCTACGCCCTCTTTTAAAGGGCTTGCCTGATTAGGTCAGGCCCGCCCAGAATAATCTTTTAATTAACTCGAATTCATCTAACTAGAGATCTTCATAGTAACTGCAAAATCTCTTCCCCTCATGGGAGGGACTTGGGTCAGTGAGTCCAGAGCACCTTGGAAAGAAGCACTGAGGGAGGAAGCTGCAGAATGAGGAAGGGGATGCTGAGCAGGGAGGGCTTCTTTCCCAATTGTGCCCAGATTCTCATGGCCCCGATGTATCTCCCCTCTCAGCTGGGCCATGATGGGGCCTCCCCCGAGAGCTGCTGGCTGGTGGAAGAGCTGTGTTTAGCCGTGCCCACCCAGGGCACCAAGTACACGTTGCGCTGCAATTGCTGGCTTGCCAAGGACCGAGGTGATGGTGTCACCTCCCGCGTCTTCGACCTCCTGGATGCCATGGTGGTGAACATCGGGGTGAAGGTATAGAGGGGGCCTGTGTGTGTGCATTGCACAGCAAGGGCACTGGAGGTTGGGGTGGGGGAGCGACGAATAAATGGAAGTGAGGGAAGCAGGAAACTGTCACTGGAGCGTTGGCAGAGGCTTCAGCCTGGTACACCAGCCAGACATGCTTCGCTAAGAGCCAGGAGTTTCTTCTGATCTACTACGGTGTGACCTTAGGCAAGTCATCTGGCCTCTCTGGGGCTTGGTCTTCTCACGTAGCACATGGAAATAATGCTTCCCATTCTGGTCCATGTAAGATCTTAAGAACGAATGAGATCATGAGCAGTCCGTGAAGAGCTTTGCAAGGTCACAGCTCTGCATAGATGCGCAGCCGTTATTCTCCAAGGCTGCTTCATCCTATAACACCAGTAGGATGGTGATGGGGAAAAATAGCATTTAGGATTCGGTGAGCCTCTGGGCCTCAGAGTATGGTGAGAGCTGTCTGCACAAGACCCTTCTTAAGTAGAAAAGGCTGGAAAGCAGGATCTCTGTGCTCCTGCCCTGGCTCCACGTCTAACTGGCCAAATGGCCTTGGACAAGTTGTATAAACTCACAGGTCTATGCTGAACAGGAGGCAGGATGCCTGGGTGCTGGAGCCAAAGGACACAGTGTCAGCCCAAAGGTGTCAGAGACAGGCTTCTCTGTCTCTCTGGAAAGCTGTGAGGTCAACAGAAGGCTCCAGCCCTCATCCTTGTTCTTGAATCACGAGTGGGCTACTAGATTTAGGTCAGAAGCTGTCTCAGAAAGGTAGAAAGAAATTGCCCTGGACCTGAGTATGCCCTGTCTATATCGTATATGGAAAGAGAAGGAAGGGCTGAGTTAGGGGCTGTAAAACCCTTGACAGGCAGTAGAGTGGATGCCTTCTCCTCCCTTGCTTGAGAGCCAGAGGGCAGAACTTCCTTCAACACAGAGAGCCTCCCCTCCCTTCCCCAGACATCGCCATCTATGGCCAGATGGTTGGTGTAGGTGAGCACACAATTCATCCAGGGACCTCTGTCCAAGGACCCGTTCCCAGCCTGCATGTGGGTGGGTGTGTGTCTGTGCGTGTGCCGCCCCCCAGTACACACGCACACCCCACTCACTGCAGCTGCATCTCCGTCTGAGCTCTTTAGTCTATGGAAATCTGGATTCACATCCCTGTTATTCACGTTACAAAAGAACACAGATTTGTCACTTTACAAAGAACCACAGGGTTCTTTGCACTGGCCATCTCCCCGGGATGTCTGATATCAGATCAGAATTACAAAGCCCTGTTTCTGTGTCTCTTTCTGGAAACATACCTGTGACATAAAAAGAGACGTGTCTGTGTAAAGGAGAGAGAGATGGACACAGAGAACACAGGAATCTGGAGGGAGCAGCCTTGAGGGGCTAATCTCCTTGGGCTCACGCACTCATTTTGATCATTTTATTTTTTAAGCCCGTCTGGATAAGAGCAACAAAGTATCAGGCTCCTGCTTTCATTCTCAATAGCTCCATGCCCATCACACACGCCCTTGTTAGGGGGTCTAAATGGATTTTCCTGGTAAAGCAGGAGGCTCTTCAATTACTGCCTCTGCAAACCTGTCCTCCAGGCCAGGCCTGAAAATAATACTTCTGACCTTGCAGTATTATGGTGAAGATTCCAGCTGCTGACTGAAAAGCACCCAGCACCTGACATGCGCAACGTCAGGGGCATGATCACTGTGATGAATAACTTGGGTTCTGAGTTCTAAAGCTTCTTGTTAGTGGGTACCAGGCAGCTGCACAGGTGACAATACATGTGGCAGCCACAGGGGAAAGGAAGAGCCAAGTATGTGCAAAGGAGATGGTGAGCCTGGAATTTTCTCAGCCATGTGTGCAAGCCTCCCTTGAACCATTGGGACTTAATTGCTAGTCCTTGGGCACTGGTGAGAGGGAATGGGGTAAGAAGCCAGGACCGGAAGACACTCCAGATCATAGGTAAAGATGGCCCCTTTTGCTACGAGGCTGGCTCTCAGAGGAAGAACCAAGACAGGACCTTTAGCGAGGGCACTGTCTTGGGAAGAGCAGGCTGCTTCCTTCTCCTCTGGTGGTGACAGACGAAGGGAAATATATCTTCTTTGGAGCAAACCTCAGGTAAAAGGGCAAAATCCCAAACTAAAGCAAAAATCAGAATTATGTGATTGTCCCACTTCACAAGTGAATGGAGGCAGAGCTCCCTTGAACGTCACTCCTGAAGTGTTCCTTGCTCACCAATGCTCAGAGTGTGTTGGCTGCAAAATGAAGGAGGGACAGTCACCCAGAACTGCTGAGTGTCATACCATGTGACCGGCCTGGTGTCTGCAGCTCTCCCAACTCTGAAAAGTGTTTATCCCCATCTCACAGTGGATGAAGCAAAGGCTGGTAAGAGTGGGGCATCTGCCCAGGTTAAGATCTGGTATTCAGATCGGGCTCGGATAGCTCGAGAAGCCACTGACCTGCCACCATGTGCTGCTAGAATGCATGGACTTAGGTTGGGATTCAACTGACGAAGAACTCAGTTAACACTGGGGCTCTCAGTCGTGTTTCTATGGAACATGTGTTCTCTCTCAGAAAAGGAACTCTCCTCTAGCATGACTGGGCACAATGGGGGACATAGAGTGACAAAGCCTGACTCTCCAGTCATCCGCAGTTGATTGGAGGGAGCTAAGGCTCTTTTCAGAGCCACAGAGCTTGGAGAACGTGTCATATCGCCCTGGTGAGAATGAGGCAAGTTGGCGGGGTTGGTGCGTGAGGCCAAGGCCCGGGACCCACATCCCTCTCATGGCAGGTGCTCTACGAAATGACGGTGTGGACAGGTGATGTGGTTGGTGGTGGCACCGACTCCAACATCTTTATGACCCTCTATGGCATCAATGGCAGCACAGAGGAAATGCAGCTGGACAAAAAGAAAGCCAGGTATCCAGGGGGGAGTTCTGCCCCTTGCCATTCTGCATATCCGGTCCTCCGCCTTCTAGCCCCATGCTGCCTTCGACCAGATTGCTTCCTTCACACGCCCCTCATACATGGGGCCTTCTAGCCTCCACACTTTTGTCCCCGTGATTTCTTCCTCCTGAAGTGCCCTTCATCACTCTCTTCTGTCTCAAGAATTTACTCTCTCAAAGTTCAGCTCAAACCTACCTCCTCTGGGAAGGCTTCTTTGATAACCTCAGCCCATGGCCACCTGTCCTTTCTCCTTTCCTCCCTC
>NW_006442107.1:6000452-6005867 GCF_000325575.1 Pteropus alecto
TCCTTCCTTCCTTCCTTCCTTCCTTCCTTTCTTCCTTCCTGTCACTCAAAAATGTTATTGTAAGGTCCGTAGATTAGTTGATAGCACTGTGTCACTGCGACTCTCCTAAGTCTCTGGCTCAAAAGGACAAGGCTGCTGAAGTGGTCTAGGGTTCGCCCTGCTCACCTACTCAGAGGAGCCTCTATCAACAGCTAAAGAGGTGACATCTGGGGAGTGTGGCCTTTGGCCGTCCCTCACTCCCTCACTCAAAAATGTTATTGTAAGGTCCGTAGATTAGTTGATAGCACTGTGTCACTGCGACTCTCCTAAGTCTCTGGCTCAAAAGGACAAGGCTGCTGAAGTGGTCTAGGGTTCGCCCTGCTCACCTACTCAGAGGAGCCTCTATCAACAGCTAAAGAGGTGACATCTGGGGAGTGTGGCCTTTGGCCGTCCCTCACTCCCTATTCTGATTTCCTACTGTTCCCACCTCCTATCAAAGGCTGTCCTTCCAAGCTCCCACTCACACATTAGTCTCTGTGACTGAGAACAGCTTGAGGGTAATCAGGGCCAAAACTTTAGGCTGGAAGAATTTTAGACATTGGGAGATGTGTCAAAGGCTGAACACTTCTGCAATGGCAGCCCTGCAATGTGGGGCCCCACCGGGTGTCAGTCAGCTCAGGTGCCTTGAGGCGGTCTGGGGCAGCTCCAATGGCAGCCCTGCAATGTGGGGCCCCACCGTGTGTCAGCTCAGGTGCCTTGAGGCGGTCTGGGGCAGCAGAAGGATGTGGCTAGTGAGTCGTGGAGGGATAAAGGGCCAACGAGGGGCTTCCCTTTGGATCCGGACCTCTTATCCTGAGGAGAGGAGGTCCATCCAGGCATAGTTGGGGTTCGGTCTGTGAAGAAGAGCGAAGGGGCCAAGTAATCCAAACTCCAGTCTTCTAGAAGAAAAGCTCGTTTCTCCCTCTTTCCTCATGTTTGCCCACCATAAAATCTCCACACAATGGAGATACCTTGGCTAAATTCGAAGGGTGAAAATTAAAGAGAAATACAAAGCCAAGAATTCTAAAGTACCTTTGAC
The DNA here is from genome assembly GCF_000325575.1 of Pteropus alecto. Lineage (NCBI taxonomy): Eukaryota > Metazoa > Chordata > Mammalia > Chiroptera > Pteropodidae > Pteropus > Pteropus alecto. Next base: position 6,001,510 of record NW_006442107.1, read on the forward strand.
CTACAGCATTGTACTTTTAGTAAGAATAAAGAATCACATGAGTTGAAAGATCGTTTGAGAGACTCTGCAGTACATGACCTGGATTTGACAAGGGAATTGGCGAGCACCTCCTTCCGGTTTCCACATGACTAGAGGGGCACACTGGGCTGGAATTAGAACAGGAGGGACTTCGGGCTGACTTTGGGGGAACGTTTTCACTTCTAATAATCATAAAGTGCACATGAGCAAGTTACCAGAAGAGACTGGGCTGCACTACTGTTCCCCAGCTGCCTTTAAGACTGGACGTCATTCTCATTTTGCTACATTTGCAGTTCTGACCCCCATGGGCTGTGGCCTCTGTTTTTAAAAATATGTCTTGTATTCAAGAAGGCATTACAATTGCCATGCAGCGTCCCATCTTCAGTGCCACCTGCCTTACCCCCAGGGGCTTAGCAGCAGTAGCATCTGGAATCAGTCAGCAGTCAAGCAATCAGTCAGCACTGATGGTCACATTACACATGCAGCACGGTGGGAAGAGCAGTAAGGAATAAAGATAGAGCATCTCCGAGATGATGAGGTCATTCAGCGGAGAAACAGTAATAGCAGCAAAAGCAAAGTTCCCTTCCATTTACCTGCCACTTTGCAGTTATTAGTAGTGTTACCCAATCTAGGGCCACTGCATTCAGTTGTGCAAATTATGTATTTAACAAACGTGAATGGCACCATCTAGAGATGCGCAGTGCACAACCTGCCCCATCATTCCTGGCAGCCCTGTAAAGCCTCGCAGGTATAAAATTCTTTTTACATTTTAAGTTGAGTTCACATCTGTTTGGTCCCTATGACGCTTTTTGTGAGATTGCAGGGCTAGCGTCATTCTCCCCAGGCTACGATGAGGAAACCAAGTTCCAGAGAGGCTATGGGACTGCTTAGGTGGCTAGCAGAATGAGATTAGGATGCAAGACTGGTAGGTCTTGATTCAGGGCCATTTCTACCAGTCAAACCCACTTAACTCAGTATTTGGGGAACACATCTGGGGTGCAAGAGACAGGATATTGAGGTGCAAGAGACAGGCTATTGGGGAATCGCTGGGAGCTGAAAGAGAGGTGGTGTAAAAGCCAGTTCTCTCCTTGCCCTGAATTTGGTTTCCGGCGTGACCCAGCCCCCTCACCGTGGCCAGTTTCCCTGTTTCATGCCCTTCCTTTCCACGCCCCCAGATTTGAGCGGGAGCAGAATGACACCTTTCTCATGGAGATCCTGGACATAGCTCCATTCACCAAGATGCGGATCCGAATTGACGGCCTTGGCAGCCGGCCCGAGTGGTTCCTGGAGAGGGTAAAATGTCTGCACCCTCACCTTCCCGTCTTCCAAGTGCCTGCCCCTTCTTCCTGCTCTTTTAGGTTGTCGGTGGACCTTGATAAAGTACAAATGCCACCTTAGAGGGTGACTACACAACCCGGCCTATATCATCCAATAGGCAGACGCTTTTGACATGAATTAATCAGAGAACAGTTTTATATATTTGTTTCCAGTCAAAATTGAATCAACTGCCAGAGAACACAGCACGCACTATAGCATGCAGAGACTCGGTGTGGGCTACTTGGAGGAAGAGCTGGGAGGTGTGAGAGAGGAGCAGCAAGTATTGGGACAGCAAGAAACATCAATGGGAACTTTAGGCAGGACAGCAAGGGAACTTTTGGTGCCCCTGGGATTAGTAGCTGCCTCTTCTCCATCTTGGGTCTCTGCTGCCCCCTGATTCAGTCCTCTCGTCAAAGGCATTTGTCCTGAGTCCCTTCAGGCTCTTGCTCCTCTCTTCAGCCATTAGCAGGTTTTTCTTGAGCCAACAGTGTGGTGCCCATGGCCAAGGCCAATCTGGCCAACTTTGGTATACTATTCCCGGGTGTTTGTGGCTGACAGTGGTTTGGTTGGTCCATTTTCTGTCATTCATTCAGCAGATATTTCTTGTGAACGGTCTTGGAAACATGTTTGGACAAATTGCCCAATTTCCAAATCCCCAAACTAGGTAGTCATGGTGGGGCTTTCAGACCCTGTGTGAGGCACACAGGGCAGGGTAGTTGTCCTGGAGAGGGCCCTTTCCATACGCCTCAAGTCTAAGTCAGAGGAACTCGTCTCAGTTCTGGGATCGTGGGTCTTTGGGATTCAGCCAAGGGGCTGCATTAGCAGGTGGGAGGCTGGTAGAGGTGGAGGGCATCCCCACATGGGCTCCTCTCACCCAGGTCCTCCTGAAGAACATGAACACCGGAGACCTGACCATGTTCTACTACGGAGACTGGCTGTCCCAGCGGAAGGGCAGGAAAACCCTGGTGTGTGAAATGTGTGCCGTCATTGATGGGGAGGAAATGATGGAGTGGACTTCCTATACTGTCTCAGTTAAGACCAGTGACATCCTGGGTGAGTCAGCAGGATGTCTGTTGGATAGGTGCAGAGGAGGGCACCTCCCGTCTCCCACTCCTACCTCCTGTGACTCCTGCCCCTCCTCACATTCTGGCTCAGACCCTGGGCTCTGGTCAGGGCTTTTTTTTTTTTTTTTGATAGCCTTCCAAAAGTTAGTCTATCCAAGTCTTTTCCACAGTGAGTCACTTCTTGCCGAGACAAGTGTTTCCTCTCAATGGCTGAGTTGGCGCTGTCCCTCCTTCCTCAGAGAAGTGAGGGAAAATATTGTCAAGTGGTATGGTCAGCACTTTTGAAGATGGAGCTTCGCTCAGAGGTGCTCTGTCTTCCTGCTGCCTCCTGAGGCCCCTCACCCAGGCGCCCTGCATCTCAAACGCCCATAGGTTCCTTACCACATCCCTATGCTTGGCGACCATCTTCTGCGTGCCAACTTTGGATTGGAGTCTTAGAATGGAGATATAACCCTGGGCCCTGAGAGTCTGACATGATTGTGAGGTTCTGTTGGCATAGGCGTTGGGGAACTCAGAGGAGTTCACCTATGTGGCTTGGGATCAGGGACAAGGGTCATGAAGGAGTTCCTAGAGATAGTACCAAAGTCTAGTCCAGAAAGACAGACGGAAGCCATGGAGGCAGATGGGATACAAGAGGAAGGGCCTTCTAAGCAAAAGCATTAGTGTGTGCAAAGGCCTGCAGCTGAGAGGGGACACACTCATCATGGAGGCTATGCCTCCTAATTACCTTCCCCCGTACCAAGCCTGTTTGCCAGGAGCTGTTGCAAGGAATCTGGCAAACTCATTCATACTGATTGTAAATGGCTAGTGAGGGATTAACTTTGTGGCCCTGGTAGGTTACATTTTTAACAGAGATGCATTTAGCCAAAGAAATGAAGCTCTCATGGTAGGATCTTGGGCTTAAGTGAAGGATCAGTACAACTGGTAAAGTTTGTTTTGGCACCTCCCTTCTCCCCTTTCTCCACATAGTGGAGCTTTCCCTCTTTTTGCTTTAAGTTCCAAGTGTCCACATGTTTTCAAGCCCCTCCATCCCCTCATGATGCACCCTCAGAAAATAATTGATAAGTTCATTGATAAGCACGGGGCGCATATCAGAAAGGCTTCACAGGGTCACCTCTTCCAGAAGCATTTTCTGTTTAACTGAGGTCAGTACATCTATTTGGCTTAAGTAAGTGATATGAACTCTAGTGTAGTAAGTTAACCAGAGATAGATTTGGGGAACAAGGAACTTTCCTATTTCCTCTCAACCCACAGTGTGTAGGAGAGAACCTGTGTATGTCTAAACTGTAAAGCCAGTCTACATGGCATGCCTTGTAAGCATGGGCATATTTCCCCAGAACTAGATGAATTCTTGTGCTAAACCATTCAGGCTTGCTAACTGGAACTCCAATTAGCCCACCAGCATGTATAAGGCACAGAAATATCTGATGATGGATAGAGTTGGAGACCCAAGAGTCCAAGGACACTAACCAGCCCTTTTCAACCTCACCCCTGGCCTTGTTGACTCTGAATTTGCCTGTCTGCATCCCTGGTTCCTCCAAGGATGCCAGGCTTGAAGCCAGAGCAAGAGGGCTGATTTTGGAAAGGCCAGTACTCAGAGCCCTTATCTTGTGCACTCCTAGGTGCAGGCACTGATGCCAACGTGTTCATCATCATCTTCGGGGAGAACGGGGACAGCGGGACCCTGGCCCTGAAGCAGTCGGCCAACTGGAACAAGTTTGAACGGAACAACACGGACACATTCAACTTCTCTGACATGCTGAGTCTGGGCCACCTCTGCAAGCTGAGGGTCTGGCATGACAACAAAGGTAGTTCCCACTCAAGTTCAGGGTAGTGGGGAGGGCAGGCCTCAGCTGTCCACTTGAACCCCTCCCGTCTCTCGTAGCATATCAACCCTTCTACCTCAGGGTGGCAAGCAACTAACAACAGCTGATTGCCATCAGTTTGATGCTTCCATCA
>NW_006442107.1:6006110-6008303 GCF_000325575.1 Pteropus alecto
GACGAAGTTCGTGTTCTCAACATCTTTATGGTTATCTTTTTGTTGTCTTCAAGTCACACGGACCTTTTTTTCTGGTGTTGGGCCTTTAAGTTCCATTTTATTTAATTAGAGAACCATTGTTAAATGCTAAATTTCACCTCCTTGAAGCATACTGCCTTCTTAGTTTATACTGTTCTAGTTCACCCCTCTTTTCTTCCATTGAAACTAGCCCTCACAGTGCCACCCACTCAAAGACTTCTCCAGTCTTTTCTGAGTCTCCCCTATGAGTGGCCCAGAGTCACCCTGACTGTTATGTTTGTCCTTACTTCTTCCAAGTCTCCACTAAGGACCAATACATCTGTCATAGTGACTGATGAGATCCGACTTGGCAGTTTGCAACCTTTCTTTTTAAAGGAGCTAGACTATTTTGCTTTAACTTGGGTTGAACAGTTCAATATTTTCTATAACAGGAAATAAATTCAGATTAGGCAAAGAGAAAATAGCCAATCTTCAAAGCAATAAAATAACAAATATTTGCACAGCACTTCACAGTTCTCAAATCTCATTATATACATTTAGTCATTCATTTATCAAACATTTACAATGTTCACTACACGCTGGTGCTCTCTTAGGTATTAAAGATACCAAAACAGTTGATCCTTACAACAACTTTGTGAATTACTGCAGCAAAAGCTCTTTATTATCTCTTTTTTCTACAACCAAAAAATATTGAGGCCCCATGAGGTTTCAGTGTCTTACGTAGGACCACACAACAAGAAAGGGATGCAGCCAAAACAAATCCAGGTCTTCTGATGCCAGATCAGGTGCCTGTTCTGGTACACCATGCTCTGTGTCAGCCCATTCTGCCATCATCATTCTGCACTCTCATCTAACTACTGTGCCGGTAGGTCAAGAAAAAAAGATGAGGAGATGATAGCAGCTTCTTCTATACCACACCCCCATATATGTTTGTTATCAGGGTGTATCAGAGAATCTTATCTAGAAAAGGCTGCAGTGGAAGGGGATGCTTCTTCTTTACCTGTCTATTCAGATGTCATTATGAGTCTACAGGCTTTATCACCAAATCTCAAAAGAGCTCTCCCCTTTCCCAAGAAGGAAACAAAACAAAGACCCCTGAAAATTTTCCCACCCTCTCGTCATCCATTATGATTGTCTTAAGACTAGTAGCATGTTGATTGGTGGTTGAAAGTCTGACTTAATAACAAGAGTCATAATCATTAAGACCACCTTATGCCCAAGACAATTCACAAGATCAGGACGAACCGCTGCCCATGGCACTTCACAAATGGGTCACTCAGTCAAGATAATCAGTTCAGTGCTTAATTGAGCTACTGGTGGCTCAGTAAAAGCACTGAGCCCCATTGTGTGTCACCACAAGCCTTATTAGAAGGATTCGACAGATTAGATTAATGGGGGCGAGGTAAGGATGGGGGTCTGTCTACCCAAACATCCATGCATACAGTCTCCAGTTGCAGTGCTCACGCCAGAAGCAAACCATCGTTTAAAAAGTATATTCTACCCAGGAGATATGCCCCTACTGTCATCACAAATAAACACGCTGTATCTATGGGCTTCCAACTCTCTTCTGGGCTACCACCCCACACTGACAAGATATTAGTGCTCTTGAGGGCAGAGGGGCCGTGCAGCAAAGAATCTGCCTTGGGATTTGCTACTGGACAGAAGAGTATTCTAGGCCACGGGGTCAAGATAAAACACACCAAATCAAAGTGCAGTCTCAGCAGAGAGCCCAGTCCAGTGAGGCCAGGTGGTCCAGAGTTATAATTCTCAAGGTGACTAACTCATTGTCTTAACTTTTACAGCTGAAGTCTCCATAGTCCTGCAAGCTGGTGATAATTAGGACTCAGAAACCAACTATATTCCTCTAAGCAGGAGAAAAGAGGGAGAATCTAGAGCTAAAATCATAGACTAGCTTCTGCTCTCACTCTGGACTTGTCATGTAATTCCAGCCACTTAGATCCCTCTGCCTTGTGCCCTAACTCCCACCATGCACCCTGCCATGATTACATCTTACTGTTTATGATGAATTAACTCTCTTATGTTCTCACCTCCTCTTCCCATTTTCTTCCCTAACTGGAATTCTCTCCCAGAACAGTCGTCATATTTGCAACTACTTATTCTCGGTCTCCTTTACTTGACTATCAGCTCAAGTACCATTGTCTTGTTCATTGTTCT
>NW_006442107.1:6008329-6048742 GCF_000325575.1 Pteropus alecto
CGATAGTTGGGACTTCATATATTTTTTAATATAATTTATTTATAACCATATTTTGGTCTCTCAGATCCATCCCTGTATTTTCATGCCTCAATCACAACTCCCATTTCTCTAGAATCAGAGTTTTTCCTCAGTACTTTCAAAAATTGAGTCCTGGCCATGAACTTCAAGGTCATGGCTAAGCCCTCTGATACCACCTGCCTGCCTCTGACACTGCTTGTGTAGATGTCTATATTTTCTCAATTTTCTTGATGTATTTTTTTTTTCTATGCAAAAACTCAACAGTCAATTCCTTCTATCTTATCACTCTCAAAACCCTTCAGATAAAGAGAGCTGGTTCAGCACCGCGGACAGCTCTCTACAGTTCTAACTGTATCCTTTGTTGCTGCTACTGTCATTTAGGCACCAGGCTTTTCAAAGAGCTTGATCCCTCTCTTGGATAGCCCAAGACTATCTGATTGGCTTGGCGCCATAATGACCCTTGGACTTAAAAAAATCCTGAGTCATTGATATTATCCTCTTCCCTTTATAGGCAAAGAATTGGGCCTCCTCCCCTTCATCCAGATTTTGGATCTGAAAGCAAGGCCATGTCATTGGCAGAAAAAGGGACATTTCTGTATCCTCACTGAACGCAGGGAGTTGGGATAGTAAGGCCAGGAGAGGGACAGGAAGTTCAGGTTGGGTGCCTAATTGCCTCTTTATAGTAGCTCTCTCCTCCAGGAATGGAAATTTAAATGTTAATGTAAGCTAAGACAGCTAAACATGTCCTTAAGTGCTCTCTATGCTACCCTTTTTCATATTTAGTTTAAGAATATTCAAGCTACATTATGCTTTCTTTGCATAGGAATTTATGAGGACAAAAATATTTCATTTGGGAGTCTTCCACAAAAATGTTGTAGATCCTGAAAAATTACTGTGTAAGTCAGGTTACAAATGCTCAGTTAACTTAATAGCATAGCAATTTTCTCTTTCCTTGAATCTAACTTTCCATTTCCCTTTGTTTATCCAATAGTTCTTTTTTATGAAAAATTTTAAGTATGCACAAAAGTGAAGGGAATAGTGTAATTGATTCCACATATCCATCACATAGATTCAACAAATATGATTTTGTCCTACCTGCTTTACTCTTTTTATTTTATTTTTTCTCAATTTCTTTTTGGTTGCTGTAAGATATAAAATCAAATCCTAAAACCTCATATCATTTCATCTCAAACATATTTAGTATTTTTTCTTTTAAAAAACGGGCATTTTCTTAGGAAATTACAATGCCATTATCACATTTAACAATTATTTCTTTGTGTGTCATCTAATTTCCACCCTATATACAAATATCCTATATAACGTAAAAAAAAAAAAATGTCATTGTACTTTGGATTTTGTTGGAATCATTTTGCAAACAAGGTCCACACACTACATCCAGTTGTTATACCTCCTTGGTCTCTTTTAATGCAGGACAATGCCCACTCCTTTTATTTTTCCATGCCATTATTAACTTGTTGAAGGAACTAGGTCCAATGATCTATAGAATTTCCACATTCTGGACCTATCTGTTTGCTTCTTGGTGGTCTTATTACCTCTTTATTTCCCATATTTTCTACCATCTGGAAGTCAGATCTCAAGACTTGATTAGATTCAGGTTCAACTGTCTTTGGCAAAAATATTTTAAAAGTGATATCAGGACTACTTTAAAATGGGCCCTGTGTACTCACCTCATATTACATCACGGCAGTCCCACTCTTACTGATGCTCACATAGATTGGTGAGCCCAAGGGTGATCAGCCTGATTACTCCATTGTAAAGTACCCCCTCCCATAACTTTTTATCTAATGGCTTCATGCAGTGATGGCCAATTAGGGTTATAAGTGGCAATTTTTCTAGTTGTCACTTCTTATCTTTTTATCAGCTACAATTCTGTTTAAAAAAATTGTCCCTCGGGCTATTTGATTACCATTAAATATAGTTCATAGAGGAAAATCAAGATCAATGATTAATTCTTCCTCTTAACTCCAATTACCTAGATAGCCTTTATAATACTGAACAAATTATAATGCAGTGTATTTATTTTCTAATTCATCTTGCTCTTCTTCTTGCTTACTCTGAAATGTAAAATCTGTTGTGAAATGAAGAATATTTTAACACAAAATAAATTTATATGTTTTCTTTTTAATAATATAAATTCATAGAAATGTAAAGGACATCAGAAATAATCTATTTGAACCCTGTCGTAGTGTTCAGGCAAGGAAGGTGAGGCACAGAGATATTACAGTGTGTTCAGTTTGTAAGTATGCTGAGAATGGAACCCAGTTTGACAAACCTAAAAGTGTCGCCCTGGGCATCCTAGCTTGAATGATGTACATGTGAAGGTATTTGTGGAAAGATAATAACTAGATTCTTGTATTCTTTTATAGCTAGGGCTCTGTGGCAGTTTCACATCTTATTTCAAACTATCTATTGATCTTGTTTAAGAAATTTGGTTTACCCACCTAGACCCTTAGCTTGCTAAAGGTTATTTTTAAGGGAGTTGTTTGGAGAAGTATATTATTTATTCAAGCAGTATTTCTAAGGGTTTGTGCTGGAATAAAAAACTGACAGTTCACTGTAGAGAGTAAAGATAATGTATCAGTTCTATGTTTATAGAGTTAATATCCCTGTGAGGCAATCAAGAGGTAATAAGACATGGTTCCCACATCTTAAAATCTTACTTGAGAAGTCAGACATGTACATAAAAATCACCATAAAAGAATTAGGGCATGATTACGACCTCAATAGCAAAGATTTCCCAAGCCGTCTGTGCTCATGGCCAAGTGAATGGACAGACAGTGGGCCTGGCAACTTTGAAGGGCTTCATGGAGGAAGTGAGGCCTGAATTGTCCAAAGAATAAGTGGGAATTTAAGGAAGGTTCAAAATAGCTTGGAGCCTTGATGATGAGGGAGGAAATGCCAAAGGGATGCTTAGTAATCTCTCTGGGATGAAAGATTTACATAAAGTCTCTTCCTTATTGAGGTAAGAAATAGAGTTAGTGGAGTCAGGCTGAAGAACACCCTAAATATTTAAATATAGAGTTGGGCCCTTTTATTCGAGTAAATGTGGAAAAACACTGAGGAACTGCAGGTAGTAGATGGCATGATGAAATCCAGGGAGTATCCAGCAGTCAGTCTGACTTCTACAAAAAGTCTGCCATGTTTTGCCTGGAAAAATTGGAGCCTTCCACTAGTTTAGTTTCTAAGCCTTTTTCCTACAGTAAACTTTGGAAAATTTGGGATAAAATAATTCTACTAGGACAGCCCATTGTTCCCTGGTGGGGTTTTGAATTATCCCCCCTCTAAAATGTTGCCACCAATGCCATTCTTCCTTGTTCTTCTCTATTCATTAGTAGTACATATTCATGCATTCAACAAATAGTTATTGAATAATGTGCCAAGAACTGTTCCAGGCACTAGAACATAGCAGTGGATAGATCAGGCAAGACTCCTGCTCTTGTGGAACTTACAACCTAGTGAAAAAAGACAGACAATATGCAAGGAAATAAAAACTAAATTATTTCAGATTATGAAGTGGTGGTAATATGATGGCAAGAAATTGGGGATGAAGAAACTTCTGCAAATAGTGCAGTTAGCAAAGACCTTCCCAAAGACAGGACATTTAATCTGACACCTGAGTGATGAGACAGGACAGGCATTCAGATCCTGGGATGTATTGTTCCAGGCAGCTATAAAATTAAATGCAAAGTTTCCAAGACAAGACTAGATTTCATATATTAAAGCACTAAAAGACCAGTGTAGGTAGGTACAGCAAGTGAAGTTACAAGTAGCATGAAATGAAATCAGAGTGGAAAGGGACCACGTGAGCAGTTTGTATTTTATTCTGAGTGATGGGAAGCCACTGGGTGACTGGAAGTGTGTGTCCATCTTTGTGTGTCTCTTTGTGCTTATAAGATCCTTGAGATCAGTGGTAGGAGCCACAATTGTTGGTTTGGGAAGTGTCTTATTCTAGACAAGGGTTTTTTTGGTGGGGACAGTGGGACTGCCCCCATAGCCCCAAGTGGCATGAGAGGGCAAGATGTGAGAGTAGAGCTTATATATGCCTTCCTGGTTGGGTTGCCTTGTGGACATATTATGAGTAGCAAGTGTCATCACCATAACCGGTCACACCACTGGGATTTCTTCCACATGGGGCCCTTCGGCTTTCTGAATGATCAAGGACATTGAAGGATGGAGAGTAGCTAAACCAGTACATGGTGCAAATAACCTGCAGCTGTCACAGCAAATGCACATCAATTCATACATGATAGCCATGATTTGGAAGGCACACTTCTGAAGGAAGCCCTGCCGATTACAACAGCAGCAGCTGTATGTTCAATATTAGGGCAAGATGTGTCAGGTTTAGCAACATACCCTAAATAAATAGCAGCTTCTGATCCCTCTTATGACTATCAAACAGAAAAGGTTCTCAAAGTCATAACATATTCATTCAGCATTCATTGAGCAACTGCTACATGCCAGTTGCAATGCGAGGCATTGAGGAAACAAAAGTGAATAAGACCCAGTCCCTGCCCTCAAAAGCTCACAGTCTGGAAAAAAAGACACATGTAGACAGAGCAGTCAGGGCATGGCCAAGACATGTGCAGGATGCTATGGGAGCAAGGAAGACACCTGATACAGGCTGAGTGGAAAATGGGGAGACATTAGGGAAGGCTTCCTGGAGGAGGCGATGCCTGAACTGATTTTGAAAGGATAATGGGTATGAGCTAGGTGGATAGTGGTGTCAGGAAGTTGTAGGATTCATCTTTCAGCTTCATGAATTCTGAAAGGTCTACTTCTTGGGTCAGAGACCCCATTGTGAATCTGATAGAACTATAAGCCCCATCTCTGGTAAAATGTCCCGGTATAATTGTAGCACAATTTCTTGAGACCCATAGATTGCTTAAATCCCATACACAAATTTTCTAAGTGTTCATGAACCCCAAGTTAAGACTTTTATATAAAGAATTACATTCTCTGGGCTAAAGGAGCCCTCAGTGATCATGTAGCTGAACCCCTCATTTCATCAACAAGGAGACTAAGGCCCAGAGAGGACAGAGAACTTGTCCAGGGCCACCCAGCCAGGTGGCTTGGGGGAGTGGAAGTCTGAGAGGCGAGTTCAGCTCCCAGCACCCATGATCTTTTTCCCACAGGAATATTTCCTGGCTGGCACCTGAGCTACATTGATGTGAAGGACAACTCCCGCGATGAGACCTTCCGCTTCCAGTGTGACTGCTGGCTCTCCAAGAGTGAGGGTGACAGACAGACAGTCCGCGACTTTGCCTGTGCCAACAATGAGATCCATGATGAACTGGAGGAGACCAGTATGTGGGGAGACTGGTGGGCTCAGCCTAGCTGTGATTCCTGTGCTGAATCTTCAGAGTTAAAGGAGAGTTAGCTTATTAGGAGGAAGGTGGGAAAATGGTGCTTTAAAATTTAGAGAAGAGACTGTTATAGCTGGAGGGGAATCAGATGCCCAATGAATGAAATATTATTAGGGAGATACATATGTAAATACCCTAAACGTTGCTTGGTGAACCTGGAGCAGCCAAGATACTGGTGCCAGACCATGGCCTTGAATCACAGGGACTAATTAGGTAGCAGGAAAACCCACTAGAGAAAAGCTCACCTTGCCCTGAGGGCTGGGCTGGGAAGTTTGATGTAAAGTTCTCTCTGGTTTATTTTTATATCATGGACTCCATCCAATTGATGCCCGTGGCAATAGCTGCCATATTAAGCCTCCCTGGAAACAGATGGGGTGAGGGGACCAGCATCTCTAGCAGCCACTTTCTCTTTGGTCCCTTCCTCAGAAGATACTTAAAGGGACAGAGTAATTGCTTCCTAAGGTGGATGGCCATCAAGGACTAGGGAGGTCCTTCTTCAATATAGATGCCAGTGTCTGGGTCTAACAAATCTGAACAAGGTTTACAGAAGCAGAGCCTGATGTAAAGGATTTTTCAACCTTAGTTATTAAGATAACACTGGCTTCAGTAAGAGATAAACCCCCAAATCTCAGTGGCTTAACACACAAAATTTATCTCTCATGTAATACAGTCCAGTGTGGGCATTCGGTATGTGGTCTAGCCACACTGTCATTGAGGAACCCAAGCTCTTTTCATCAGTGTCTCTGCCATTGTCAACATGTAGTTGCACATTTCTTGTAGAAGGGAAAAGAGAGAATGGAGAAGGCTTACTCCCCTACCGGCTCAACACATTGACTCACTTTCTATTGGTGAGAACTAGTCATGTGGACCCACCTAGATGCAAGGGCACCTGGAACATGTAGTCCTTGGCTGGACAGCCCCTTCCAGGCAAACACTGTACACCACAGAAGGAAAACATGGACCTTTGGTGGAAAGCCACTCACTCATCTCTGCCATGCCATCCAGACTACTGAATGATGAACTTACCTGCTTTGAGAGGCAGTGAGCACTGATGTCCCTGGGAGCATTCAGACCAGGGCTACCAAGCACCCGTTTGTCAAGTTGACTGTCTGAGGATTCCTGCCCTAATTCAAGAGTAGACTCTCAGCTTCTGTAATTGCACTTACTGAGGAGTTCCTAGGTGCCCGGTTTTATTTTAGATGCTATGAGTAATGCATCTTTGACCTTTGCACATGTGTTAGTCTCCCTGCACAATTATAAGCTCCCCAAGGTCAGGGACAAAATCTCTTGTTTGTAGCCCTCTGCCGCTCTGAAGGTTTTGGGACTTAGCAAGTGTGCAGTTAGTGCTCAGCAAATGGAAGAAGGCGCAGTCATTTTCCTTAGAGCCTCGCAATCTTGTGCAATAGGAACACTTAAGCCCCTTACACAAGTGCCAAGATGAGCAATAGAGACTCTTCAGACTATTGGCGTTCAGGGGTGGAGAGTTTTGTGAACCTTGGAGCATAATCACTGAATCTCCTTCACAGATTTCCTGCCTAACAGCTGCTAAGACCCGTGGGATTTGGGTTGGCAGGGAGATTGCAGAGGGGAGGTGGCACGTGCCTTAGTTCCAGAAGGATGTGCATGAACTGGAGATGGGAGAGCAGGGGCACAGAGCCCAGGAGATGCCTGGATTGATCTGTCTTTACTAGGAGCCTGCAGAGGGCAGAGTGATACCCTCTTTCACTGCCCATAAGGTAGCAGCAGACAGCCACACCAGTGTCCTCAGATGGAGGATCGTGCACGTGTTTATGGGTAGAACCAAGGACTCAACTGGAGCTAAACATCCCAACCCTCAGCTACTTTTATTTAACCACTTGGCACATGCTTACTGAGTACCTACTAAGTGTCACAGCCTATTCTGAATTTGGGGGACACACCAATATATAAAACAGAAACCTTGCCATTGTGACAAATTCGGTGTCTATGGTCCAGGGGCACCTCTGGGCACTCAGCTTATGAGAACAAATACCCGCCCGTACCTGAACAGAGCTTCATATGGAAAGCGCTCCACACCCCTGTCCTCTTCAGGCCCTCGCAGGCCTACTCCAACCCCATTAGCCAATTCATGCCTCTCTGTCATGGGTAAGGAAAACATAGAACCAGAAGGGTGAAGTGACATACCTAAGGCCCATCCGTAGCTGATAAGATCCAGGCGACCTGATTCCTAGACCAGGAATTCCTAGACCAGTACCACCACAGGAAGTCGAACTGGGCCTGGCTGGTACTCCAGACTGATTGATCGTCTCACCTCATTTAGCCTCCCATTCCCTGCCTTCATCTTCACCTCGTTAGCAGTTCCAGAAGTTGCTCCTGACCCTCTGTAAGCATGCACCTCTGCACTTGGTTCCAGTGTGCAGCTAAAGCTGAAAACCATTGGAAATCTTTAAATAATACTGACATCTGGGTCCTACCCCCAGAGATCCTGTTGTAATTGGTCCAGGGTAAGGCCTGAATGGTAGATCACATGTTCATACATGCACATGCATGCACGCACACACAGGCATAAACACGTGTGCATGCACGCGCGCACACACACACACACACACACACACACACACACACACACACACGCAAACACTCACCAAACCTGGGAGGATAAAAAAGACCTCTCTCTGGGACATCCTCCAACAGAACCAATGATTTTTGGGCCGTTCAGTCAGCCCAAATACAGTCCAGCTTGATGGCCAGCTCTCCAGAGATGGAGGACTCACTGTTTCACCAGACAGCTCTGTTCAAAAACTCCACCTTCAGAATCATGTTCTTGAAGTATTCATCCTTTGGCAGTCACACCGAGGTCAAACAGAAAATTTCAGGAGTGGTATGAACCCCAACACTAAGGTGGGAAAAGGGAAATACTTCTTCCCAGAACTTGGAAGTCTCAGGTGGAATTGGCTTAGACTTGGCCGTCTCGAGGCTCCAGTGGTTTCAGTATCTCTCCGTCCCCCTTTTCCTCTAAGTGCTTCTTTTTCTACATTGTGGGAAGATGGCTGCTGGCCACCCCAACCTCACAGCCTTATAGCTTAACAGCTGCAGTGGAAAGAAAGAGAGTGTCTCCCAGGGGAAGATTCTGACGGGCCAAGCTGGAACTCTGAGCTCCATCCAAACCACATGGTAGGAGCTCCTGAGTATAGAACGGTCCTGACAACACGAGGTGGGGAGGGTGATCTGGAGCAGTAAGTTCCAGATGCCCGCTAGAAGCCCAGCTGTCCTCATCCTGGCACTCCTTCACAGCATCATGTGCCCCTGCCACCTGTTTATTCAGCCCCTATTCACGTGATGTGATATTGACTCCTCTCAGTGTATCCTGGAGTGCTCGTCCACCTCTCTCTGCAGACGCCATGCCCAGAGCACAGGCAAGATTTAAAGGGTGGTCTGCTCTCCCCTCTCCTGTCCTGCCACTGGAACCACACTCATGACTCCCGAGCTCATGGTAGCTTTGCTAGTGGCCCCTTCGTGCTGGTGACTCACACAGTGGCTGCTGAGCCCCTTCTCCAGCTGGGCTTGTCCTGTGGATGTGCTGGCCCCATAGTGAGCCTTACATTGACCCCTACTAGACGCTCACCACTCCTACCTTCCCTGTTCTCTCTGTTTCCTCCCAGCAATCTATCAGCAAAGTTGAAAGTCATGCCTCAACATTTTATCAAGCCATCAGTGAAATGGGAAAGAGGGCAAGATGGAAACAGGCTGATCGAAACTTCCTCTCGGAAGACCATTGAGACGACCAGTGACATGGTTTTTAATCTACCTAGCAGTCCTCACTTATACACCTTACTTCCCTCCCCTACCATCAGGACTCTCAGGAAAGGATGGGTGACAGTCCTCATGCCCTCCACCTGCATCATTTCTCGACTCTCCTCCTTGAGTTTGTTGTAGTGAGCATGGAGGTTCCTAGAGCTCCCTCCCTCTCTCCTTGTTGCTGACAAATCATTTCCTTAACAACACCCAGGATCCACTTGAATGGGTGTCTGGTTTACAGAACACACCTTACCCTCTGTTGGGAAAGAAGCTGGAAGCAGTAGGACCGCTCTCCACCCTGTGATGGCTTCTAGTCCCTGTCAGTGGTTCAGCCATTTCACAGTGCTCAATGTCCTGGGCTGGGCTCTGCAGGCCATGCCCTTCTTCAGGTGTTATATGCTTTCCAGGCATCTCCTCCCTGTCATGAGTTACTTGCATCTTTGCCCGAATTTTTTCTACCTGTTTCAAGTAGCAGAGATTTTCCTTGAGAGGAGTCACAAAGGCAAAAGGGTTGCTGAGGGGCTGGGGTTGATATTACAGTTAGCGTCAGGCATAGGCATCCCTTCTCTTAATTGTCTTTATCACATCTCTGAGATAAAGGCACAAAAATAGAGCTATCCTTGTGGATCTAGAATCCCAAGCTCTCGCTGACTCACTGCAGCAAGAGCTACATTCATAGGGGACATTCTAAACAAACATGTATTGTATCCTCCATCCCTGGCCTGGCCCCTGGGAAGTGGGGCTAGATCAAGTGGACTTCAAGCCCCTCTCACATCCCTCAGTTTCTGTTTATGCTCCTTGCTGTGCCTTGAACATTCCTCCATTTTCTGCTGATCATAGTCATGGCTCTTCTTCAAGCCCAAGTGCAAATGCCATCTCCTTCGTGAAGCTTCCTGTGATTAGCTCTTTCATTCATTCACTCAACAACTAGTTTTTGAGTGCTTCTGTGTCAGGCACTGTTCTGGGAACTTGAGAAGACCCTTGCCCTCATGGAGCTTACATTCAGGGGGGGTTGAAGGAAAGGGAACCACACACACAGATACACAAACACACACACAGGGGCGGCAGGGGGAATACAATAACAATAAAATAATAAGTAACCTACATGGCATGTTAGAAGGTCCTAGGTGATAGAGACAAGAGAAAATAGTAGGTAAGGCAGGTCAAGAGTGCTGGAGAGAATCAGGTAGCAATTTTAATTAGAATGTGTGGAGCAGACCTCTGTAGGGAGGTGACATTTAAGTGAGGACTAGAAGGAGATAAGGGAGTGAGCCAAGCCAATACAGGGTTGGTGTCGGGGAGAAAGAAGCAAGCATGTGGGCAAAAGGAATAGTCAGTCAATGCCGAGCTCCAGAACGGGAGTATGATGCCTCGGAGCTCCAAGAACAGCACAGAGGCAGGGTGGCTGCAGAGAGCAAGGGAGAAAGTACTAGAAGATGAGGGAGGTAGCAGGGAGCCAGATTTTCCCCCTCCTCCCATGGTACTCTGGCGCTTTGTTGCAAGGTTACCACATTTTGTCCTCTGGTGCAGTCAGCGTATGGTTCTGGTCTAGAGACTGAGTTCTAGTGTCCCCCAGAGTCTAGCCCTGTTCTGATATTCGGTACCCACTTAATAAATGTTAGACGAATGAATGCAGACATGCTTGAGGGAACTGCAGGGGAAGAGGCCGTGATGCTTAGTGTGACAGCAGAGTGAAAACTGAGACGTGACAAGGAGTAGGACCTCTTGCTTGATAGTGGATGCTCTCCAGAGTCTTGCCTGCCTGGGGCTCTGCCATCCCTTTCTATTGCTGGGCCCTACCTCTTCTCCCTTCCCTTTGCAGAGGATCTCCGCTTTGTATTTCAGGGACTGGTCCATTCCTCAGAGCCAGACCCCAGCATCTCTTGGAAACCTCCTGCATCCTGGAGGCAATAGCGGCTAGTTCTTCACTTCTAGCAGCTACCATGCTCACCAGGCAAAGAGGCTGCTACTATAAATAAAATGGGACTATCACGCTAGCCCCTACATCAGGGCAGGTTCTATTTATAGTGCTTCAATTGTGAGGATTTTAACCTGCCCGCCAACCCCAATCTATGGTCTAAAATCAAATATAGGACCTGGAGGGAGCAGCCATTGTGCTCCTGTCCTGATGGTGGGCACTGCTTCCCCTCTGCTCACCCTCTTCCTCCCTCTGCACTGCAGCCTACGAGATCGTCATAGAAACAGGCAATGGAGGCGAAACCAGGGAGAACGTCTGGCTCATCCTGGAGGGCAGGAAGAACCGATCCAAAGAGTTTCTGGTGGAAAATTCTTCTAGACACTTCCATTTGTTTAGTCATTCATTCAATTATTCCATAAGTACTTATTGAATACCTACTGTGTGCTGACCCCATGTAAGCTCCTAGGATGAAACAGGAGATTTATGAAAGGGAAAGCAAAGAGGGGGCTGCCCTTTAAAGAGAGTCCACTCTGAGCGTCCAGAACTTAATTATTCCAACCACTAAAAAGGAAAGATAATTGTGCAACATGATTGAAGTGCTAATTATCACTACAGTGGCAATCATAGTACAATGTGTAAGCTATCAAACTGCGTGTTGTACACCTTAAATTTATACAATGTTATATATCAAATATATTTTAATTTTAAAAGTTACTGGACGGCTAATTAATTAATTAAAGAGAGCCCACTATGCCACAGGATGGGAAGCCCTGCAGACATTATTCCATGTCCCCACAGATGAAGAGCTCACAGTCTGGTTGAAAAGGAAGACATTTGCCCATATGATTTGCAAAAGAATCACATAAGACAACATTGATTTAAATTCTAGTTAAAAGGAGGGTGGGAGGAGAGAGCCTCTAAGATGCTTTATAGGAAAATCAAAATTGGGCCTCGTATAAAGATGTCTGCGCTTACCACTCCCATGTGGCGGGTACACCTGGAGAATCTCACCTCCCCCCACATACACACGTCAGAGCTGCCTCTGAACTGCTCAGATGCCCACTTCATCTCCCCACTCCCTGCAGATTGCTTAATTTCCCCTCCATAACTTACTGTACCTTTTATTTAAACTCCCTCTCCGTCAGGATGAAGTCCGAGCCCCTTCGACTGGCACTTACAGACCACCACAGAGTGTTGCACCCCACCTCCTTTCCAGTGCCATTTCCCTCACCGAACCCAACCTCCAGCCAGGCTGGCACTCCCCCCAGGAATGTCTGCGCCTCCGCATCCCACTGTAACCATCAATGGCTTTGCCAAGTCAGATCCATATCAGAAGACTCTTCCCTTCCTCCCCTCCCGCTGCTCCCTGGTCCCACCACCCTCCTCCTCTCAACTCCCACGGCCCAGGACCTCACCCTCTTCCCAGCTCCATCTGATGGGTACTGGGACCAGGAAGCCAGCAGGGCTTTTTAATGGTTGTGATTGTCTTCTTCCAAAACTAGACTGAGCCCCTCAAAGAATGGAGGCCTGGCATCAGACCTTGCTTGCCATTCTATCCATATTCCTCAGACTGGTGCCCGGAATACAGTAGGTACTCAATAAATGCTTACTTTCTTCAGTGGGCATGGGCAGCCCTCATTGACCACACTTCTGCATCCTGCAGGGGGAGCACAGATACGTTTGAGTTTGACAGCATCTACTTGGGGGACATCGCTGCCCTCTGCGTGGGCCACCTCGCCAGAGAGGACCGGTTCATCCCCAAGAGAGAGCTGGTCTGGCATGTCAAGACTATCACCATCACCGAGATGGAGTATGGCAATGTGTATGTATGTGCCTCGCTTTCTCCCCCAGCAAGGAGGGACTGAGGCTGAACCATGGACAAGATGGCAAGGCATGGGGAGGTTGATGATGTCAACCTCCTTTGAGGCTGATGTCACCTCATTTAGGAGACTTACGAGACAGTAAGGGAAGGGTCAGCTGTACTGGTTCTGGAGCCGTCTGAACCATAGGCCTACCCCCAGAGGCATGACACGAGACTAGATGGGTATTCCAGCCTTTTCATCCAGGGACACTTTGGAAAAACACTGAGCATGTCAGACAGTGCCAGACAGTGGCTTTGAAGCCTGTTGCTGCCACATAGTGAAAGGCCACCATCCATGCAGGCAGGGGACAGACCAGAGACAGACAACTGGGGTCATGTTGTGTACCACTTGCCTCCAAGGACCCCAGATAAGGAGCTTTGCATTTCCCCCACCAGGGCCTTCCCCAGACACTCAGGCATTTCTGGAGGATTAAGGTTTTAGTTACCTAGGTAACAGTCCACAGTCATCAGTTTGTCTAATTAAAACCATTTGGTAACCACACTGAAGCCAGAAAGAGCCTGAGGCTCTGGAAAACAGAAAAGACACTACAAAGGAGTGAAGGAGAAGAGGAGGAAGAGGAAGCTGAGGGCAGTGTTTGCCTCCAGGAGGGTAGGCCCAAGGAGTGAGTGAGAACAGAGGTCACAACTCATCCCCCAGAGCCGCTGCTGGCCCCTCACTATCCCACCTCCTGGCCTCCCCGGGCTGGCCCTGCCCATGGCCACACCTGTCATGAGAAGCACACCAGACAGAAGAGACAGCCAGGTGCAGGCCTGCCCAATTCCTGCGGGTCCCTCAGCAGCAGGCTCTAGCCTTCAGGATCCCAAGCTTCTCAAAGCAATGTCTGTCCACTCTCTACGTGTGACCTGCAGGCCCCTGGAATTGGCTCCCTCTGACCAAGCTTCTCCTTTGAGAACTGGGCAGGAAAGAGTTCTGACTTCTGAACGTCTGTCTTAGCCAGCTTGGGCTCCCATAACAAGGAAACTCAGACTGGGTGGCTTAAACAGCAGACATTCTTTCACATAATTCTGGATGCTGGAAGTCCAGCATCAGGGTGCCAGCATAATTGGGCCTCTCTTCTTGGCTTACTATGTCCTCACTTGGAAGAGAAAAAGAGCTCTCTTTCTAATACGTTCTCTATTAGAGAGTGTCTCTTTCTATTCTTTTAAGGGCACTAATCCCATCTTGGGGTCCCAACCCTCATGACCTTATCTGAAGCTAACTATCTCTCAAAGGCCTCATCTCCAAATACCATGACATTGGGGGGTTAGGGCTTCCACATATGAATTTGACAGGGACATGATTCAGTGTGAATGTTATTTATTGCTTTTTTAGAGAAAGACAAGATGGGTCCTATAGAAGTCACTGGGCGTGGCTGCTGGGAACAGTAGTGCTGAAGACTTGAGGGGTGGGACACAGAGGGCCCAGAAGAATCACTGACTCACCTCGTTAGCCAGGGCCAGGTCAAAGCCCCTTCTGCAACTGGGTACTGCCTCCTAGCCACAGGGAGTGTGGCTGCTGATACTGATGCTCCTTGAACCCCCAAAGTACTGCTATAAGATACAATAATAAAATAGTCACCACTTGAGTTAGCTTTAAATGGACAATGTTGTCTGTGAGTGGGAGAAGGACAAACATCTCAGCACCACCCGGTACCTTCCAGTCCCAGGAGGAGGGAAAGTGAAGGCCCAGCTCGTGAACTTCCCATCCCACAGTCCTGGGGCTGAGTTGTAGGGCTTCTCATCTAGTGGAAAGAAGCCACCACTCCCAGAGAAGCATCTTTTCCTATACCCTCAAGAGAGTGGCCTTTGGTCAGTTTGTCCTCAGGCTGGACAGAGAGAGAGAGGATGTCCCCAGGGCAGGGCTCTTCCCAAAGGGAAAGGAGGTGCAAGGAGTCCAGACCCCCAGATACTAGAGCTGTTACCTAGTCAGCTGTGTGGCCTGGGGCACGTCACCCCTCTGTGCCCCAGTCTCTCCTGGGAGGAGAGCTAGATGCCTCTAGAGACTGGAGGCAGGAGAAGGATGGCAGGGCTTCCAGCCTAGAGGGTGCTCAGAAGTCCCACGCCAGCCCGCTGCCTCTGCAGGTGTCAGGCCTGTGATTTCTGATGGATGAGAATCTGTGTTACTGCCCCTCCACCACCTACCACCACCACGAAACATCACATTCATCCAGAAGGGAGACTGTGCAGTCGTGTTTCGTCACGTGGCTAGTGACATCTCACGGTCCTAGACCACCATGGTATTCCGCCGTCATAAAAATCACTACATAACCCTGCATATGCGTCTGCAGTTCCTTCCCGACCACATCTGAACTATATACCATTTGGATTTCCATGAATTGCAAATGAACTTAATCTCAAACTCTTACAAACACAATAATCTCGGATTTTCATCTTCCAACCATTTCCAGTTCTGACTCCTCTCCGCCAATCTGCATTCTCTTTCTGACCAGTTCTTCGTCACTAATATCCTCAGATTGTGGTGGAAGGACACACAGAGAGGCTGGTTTCTGTTTTTAAGACCGAAAACAGCTTCGTTGTTCTATCCCGACATCGTATAATACGCAATCATTAGAAAAATTCAAATAATACAAAAAAGTTGTATAAAAGAAAGTAAAAATTCCCCGAAGTAAAAAATACCGTGAGCATTCGGCGACCCCAATCTCTCTGACATTTTTCTAACATCTCACATACACACCGTTCACGGAAGTGTGATCGTATTCTGCATGTTTTTTCCCCCATATATTCAATTTCTTTTGTGTTTGCTTTTCTCTTCCTTTGCCTTTACTCTTGCTGACGACCCTCCCCCATTTCTAGCGGGAACAGCCTGGCTTGGGTCCTTCCCCAGCTAGAGTCTGGACTTCACAAAGCTCAGAGGTTCCACATTTTGGTGATCTTATAATTGTATCGATTAGAAAACATTTCCTTGTAGCTACACCAGGGAATATTTTTCAGCCACTAAAAACAATGAACTAAATAGGTACCAGATGACTTGGAGCAATTCCCAAGAAGGATTGTCGAGTGAGAAAAGCAAGATATGGGAAAACACGGATTGTGTGACGCCATTTTGCAGAGCGAACACTGACGTCCTGCATATGTCTGTGTATGTGGGTCTGTGTGGGGTTGGGTGAAATGGAGGGATATTTGGCAAGATACCCCTGCAATTGTTACACGGGTTATCTGAGGTGACAGTGGGATGCCGAATGGAAATGAGAGGGGAAAAGGAGTTAGCGCCAAGCAAAAAGGCAAAGAGTGAATTTAGAAAAACCTGCCTGTGCATTTATATAGAATTATGTATATTAGTGGGCATATGCATTTTAAAAGAATTTTTAAACAAAGCATGTGAATATATTCCCCTCTCAGAAAGTGCGGTATGTAACAACAATCCAGATTTATCAAGTGATAAATTGTAAGAAGACAGACCTCAAAACAGAATAAAGATGTCCCGCAAAGTGTCTTTAAGTGACTGGCTCATCAGGGACCAGGCAGGCTGGCTCTGGGCCCCCCCTCCAGGTCACCTTGAGCAGTGACTTCTCTTCTCTAAACCTTAGTTCCCCTTCTGTGAAATGGGAGGAGGCAACCTCCAACTTGGGGGTCGTCGTGGGAGTTAATGAGATGCAACAGTGTAAAGCCCTGGCATTTAGTAAGTCTGCAGAAAGCCAAGCCTTTTTGCTATTCTGGATTTTCATCTAAAATAGTGTTTGATTTTGGACCACTGGGCACACCCTTGCAGGGCTGTGTTCCTGAAGTCACTGGCCGGTGCCAGCACGGCTTATTTCCAATGCTGTTAAAAGATTAGCAGTTTGGAGTGGGAAGAAACCATAGCAGTTGTTCAGTTCAAGCCTCTAACATTGTTAGGGGGAAAGCCAAGGTCTGCGCAGGGGATGTGACTTGCCCAAGGTCACATAGGACGCAGGGCTGCGGCAAACCCCAGGTTCCCTTATGTCCTCCTATGCAGTGTCTACCCACCATACCTCTGACTTCCTCCTTGATACCCAGAGGCTAAAATTGGGGGCGGGGTGGGGGAAGGATGCAGGGAAGGGACTTCCTGATCCAAAACCATTTCTCTTGGCCCTGGACTTGCTTCTGCTTGTGGAGGCTTCTTCAGCAGCGAACTTTCTCTTAGTCTCTGCATTCTGAAGTCTGTGAGCATGTGTTCTCTCTCTCTCTCATTCTCTCATTGTTCAACTCAACCATGTGTGATTTGGGAGCACACATTCCATAGCCTCGTTTCTACTTGGCTTTGCCTGGGATTGTCACTCTGAATCCCGCAGCTGCCTCTGAAGGTGACAACGTTGGGTAAAAATGTTCTTTAGTCCCTTCGAGGGAGCAAGGGCATCTGCGTGGTCGTGTGGAGGGAGCTTAGAGCAGAAGGGCAGGAAACAGGTCAGAAGGGCAAACACCGGGAGGAGGGTGAGATCCCTGAGGGGCTCGCAGGCCTTTGTCAGGTGGTGATTTCTACATAATCTGGGAAGCCATAGAGGGTTCTGAGCAGACGGGTGACATTCTTGGACTCACATCACTTGGCTGCTGTATAGAGAATGGACTCCAGGGAACAAGAAGCAGGGAGACCAGATAGGAGGCTGATACGTTCCAGGGGGAAGATGGTGGTGGCTGGCCCCAGAGTGGCAATAGAGAAGATAGTGAGACACAGCCTGCTCTTCCAGATGAGCTGATTCTGGATCTAGTTTGAAGATCAGCTCATTGGAATTGGCTGGTGGATCAGATATGGAGTATAAGGGAGAAAATGAAGGAAGAACCAAAAAGCACCTGGAAGGATGGAGATGCTATGCACTGTGAATTTTAAGATAAAACTCCATCCTCCCCATTTTAATGCAGATATTTCTAGCCCCCAAATCCTGTCACCTGGGGAAGGAAACATTTACGGATGGCCAGGGGTCTTGGGGGAAGGTGTGAACCTTGGCTGGTGTGCACTGAGTTTCCCGGTTTTCCCCACCCACAGGTACTTCTTCAGCTGTGACAGTCTCATCCCCCTCAAGAGGAAGAGGAAGTACTTCAAGGTTTTCGAGGTCACCAAGACAACCGAGAGCTTTGCCAGCAAGGTCCAGAGCCTGGTGCCGGTCAAGTACGAGGTCATAGTGACAACAGGCTATGAGCCGGGGGCAGGCACCGACGCCAACGTCTTTGTGACCATCTTTGGGGCCAATGGGGACACAGGCAAGCGGGAGCTGAAGCAGAAAATGCGAAACCTCTTCGAGCGAGGCAGCACAGACCGCTTCTTCCTGGAGACGCTGGAGCTGGGTGAGCTGCGCAAGGTGCGTGTGGAACATGACAGCAGCGGCTACTACTCGGGCTGGCTGGTGGACAAGGTGGAAGTCACCAACACCAGCACTGGAGTGGCCACCATCTTCACCTGCGGCAGGTGGCTAGATAAGAAGCGGGGGGACGGGCTCACCTGGAGAGACCTCTTCCCTTCTGTCTGAGGGGCTGCAGGCCCTCCCTCCCGCCCTCTCGCGCAGCTCCTCCCCACCACACCTTCCTGCCCCCCGCCTTGCCTCCTGGAGCTGGGACTGGGGACCAGAAGGTAGCACGTGGCACTGTGGACCTTCAGAGGCCACTGCAGGTGACCACTAGTGAGGCCCTGCGCTCCCCCAGTCTCTTGGACCCACAGGAATCAGTCACCGTAATTGTGCGGCGTAATTCCTGGCTGGACAAAATAACTTTTTTTGCGTTTCCTCTTCCAATAACAGCGGTGACCACGCTAAGACGCGGTGCAGGGTGCGGATGGGAAATTGGGGCTTCACCCAAGGGATAGAAGTGGGGAAGAAGAGGCCATCAAAATGGGGTATTTTAAGCAAAAAACTAATTAACACTTTTTTTCCGAAAAAAGCTGAGCTAATTAAATTACCAGCCATACCTCACAAAGAACTCATCTTGGCATCTGCTCACTAAAAATGCACTCTCTTTCCCAGTTTCAATAAATCCAGTGCAAACAGAGAAAAACATCAAGAGGAAGTGTTTTTGCCAGGGGGGATTTATGAGCCTATGAAAAGGTATTTGATTCTTTCCATCACTTTCCAGAGAAAGCATTGCCAAGTGCCCGCTGGTTGCCCCGGCCTGTGATAACACAGTTGAGACTGGCGGGCGATGGCAGGGCGCAGGGGATGGAGTGGGGGACGATGCCTGGAATAGCCTGGTCCCTGCTGCACTCAGGCTGGTGGGGGAGAAGGGGGCAGCAGGGTTATTTAGCACCTATTGCCTGTGGCTCACTGTGGGCAATGTGGACTGAGAGTTGCCCTCAGGGGGATCATGACCTTGATGGAGAGGCAGCAGGAGAACAGGGCACTCATGTGCACGTGCACACACGCACACACGCACACACTCTCCCTGACTGACAGTCACAAAGAGATCAGACAACACACAGCAAGAGTGCTCAGAACTGAACACTTGACTTCTGATTTTCCTGCAGAGGGGACCTGAGTGGGAAGGTGAGTTAGGCCAAAGTTTTCTTATAGGCAGGGACCCCAGTAAGGGTTTCTGCCACCTTGTGCCCTTTATAGCAGAGAGGTGTAAATTCTTAGCAAGGCTTCATGTCTCTGAGGCAAGTTTCAGGAAATCTCAGACTCTCGGAGAGAGGCAGAGGTTGAAGGCACAGGCTCAGAGGCCTGGGCTTGAGTCCCAGCTCTGCCCCTCACCCGCTGGGAGAACTTGGGCGTGTTACTTCATCTCTTGGGCCTCAGTTTCCTCATCTATGAAACAAGAAGGATGATAGTACCTACCTCGTAGGTTATTATGAGGACTAAATGAGTCAATATGCAGACAGTTTTAATTCAGCACCTGCATTGAAGGGTGAGTATGTCCATCATGGTGGACAAGCAAGACTCAAGGGGGCTGTGTTGTGCTGAGGGAGAAGTAACCTTTAAACAGCTTTATTGCATCTGTTTGCAAAACTAGTTTTCCCTCTGTCTCTGGATGAAAATTTAGGCAAGCCTACAACTCTTATGGACTCTCTTAGGTCATAAAATGTCCAACAACCACTTTAATTCACGATGTCTATCTCAATTCTGTAATTTAAATGTCTTGCTCTAATATAAAATCCAAAATGTCACACTCAGAACCGAGTCTCTCGGGCACTATTGTGGTCAGTGTCTTTCCTTCTGCACTGGCAGGTGTCTGGACCCTTACGTGGGTTCTTTCTCAGTTCATTCATTCCTCCACTCTGTCTTCTTGTTTCAGATCTGAGACACTCCCCACCTGGTTCCCCTAGTTCCCAGGACCTGGGCCATTTCCGTCATGGGCAAGTTGCCCACAGCTCCATGCCCAGCATGGTCCCCTCCAGCTATGACACACGCTGTCCTCTCTGCCTGGAGTCTCCTCACCATCCACCTACCCCTCCGTCCCATCATGTTATGAAGCCCCACACTAGTCCAGCCTCCCTGCTTTATAGGAGCAGGGCCAGAGTGGGCTTCTGACTGACTGAGCGTTCCACAGGGACAAAGCTGGGCTCGAACTCAGCTACCTGATACCCTTTACACTCTGTGGATGAGCCTGGGGGGAGATATGCACGCCAGTGGAGAGGGGATATGGAGGGGAGTCTCGGAGAATTCAACATTTTGTCAGGTCGCATCTCCACAGCCCTCTTCTTTGGACTGGGCACCACCTTTCCCAGGGGGGTTGCGGGGACTCAGCAAATTACGTTGTTCGAGGCCCTACAGTCCTTCCTCCATCCCCCAGGAGGGGGCCTCCCTCCAAATTTCACCTCATCTGCCCCTGGTCTGTGCTCTACCTTTCAGTTCCCGTCTCCCTTGTAGGCAGTCTCAAGAATCTCTCTGGGCAAGGCTGAAAGCAAAGTTGGAATTAGGGAGAAACGAACAAGGAGCCCAGGCTGTGAACTTGAAGGAGATACTCACCCCAGGCTCATGTGAAGGCAGGGCTGGCACCTGACAGTGAGGCCTCCTCAAACACTGCACCTAGGACACTTGCTGGTCTCACCCTCGTCCTGGCCTTAGCAGAAAGATACTTGTCTACCCAAAGCCCCACAAAATTCAACAGTCTGAGTTTCGGGGCTGAGACCCAATAGCCAGCCATGGTGAAGGTGAACAAGCCCCTTGTCTTACAAAGTTCCCTCCTCAGCCCCTCTCACCCCAATGCCCCTTCTGCAGACATTGCCCCCAGTCATTGCTGGGGCAGTTGGCCATGGGCGGGTGATGCTGGAATGCTTCCTCTCCTCCGGCCATGGCAGAGCCCCTCCCTAGAGCTCAGGGTGAAGAAAACAAAGGAATGGACTCTTCTTCCCCAGCACCTTCCTTCCATTGCCGCCGTCCTTAGCAGCCTGCTGATTCCTTCCCTAAACCCCTCTGGCACTGACAGATCCCATTGTCAGAAAGTTCTTCCTTTTAAGGATGGCTTCTTGAGTGACAAGGTTTTTTACCAGCTCCATCTTTCCTCACCTGATTTAGAGACAAGTCTACATTAAAGAATATTTGGAAAGAACCTTAATTATATTGCTTTTGAGTAACTACTAACAAAGTATTTCCAAATAAGTATCTCTGGGGTCTACATCAAAGAAAAGATAAAACTCGTTCGCAATTAGCACAAGCTATTTACATACAGACTGTTGCACCACAGTCTAACAAACACTTTTGCTCTTAACTAGGTTAAATAAAAGCCTTTTAATATTATTTTCTCAGTTCTGGCTGAACAAACCCTTTTCTCCCAAGATTTTGATAGAAGTAAACTCAGCCAGTTCAGATACACCCCTTCTGAATTCTGATTATGAGGAGTCAACGAGATGACATTAGAAGAACTGTAGACCCCTGCAGTCCCCTGGTGCCGTGTATCCCTCCCGAACAGGCACCCCCATTACTCCCAGCGCAATGGCACCGCAGAACACCAGGCATCAGCCACTGGCAGACACTCAAATGCCCTGAGTGAGAGCAAGGTAAGAGGGCTTCGGGGAGCAGGTTGGGGAGGCTGGGCCTCAGACAAAGGAAGCAAATAGAGCATACAGATAAGAGGGAGATGTGGGACAGACAAGCTTGGAGAGCGAATGACTTTTTAAGGGAGGAAAGAGTTTTTTAGCCCTAAATTAACAGGAAGGTTTGGGTAGTGGCACCTGGTTGGTGGGGGAGGTGGCGTTGCTTCTGAGCTGGACGGAAGATGAGTTCTGTACTTCCGGCCTGGAGACCTCCAGATGGCCTGGGGGCGAGGTGAGGAACGTGTGCCGGTTAATTTTGCATGTCAGTTTGACTGGCCATGGGGTGCCCAGATTAAACTTTATTTCGGGTATGTCTGCGAGGGCATTTCCAGAAATTATTTGAATCAGCAGACTCAGTAAAATGACTGCCTTCCCTGAGTGTCCGAATAAAACAAAATGGCAGAGAGAGGGAGAATTTCCTTTCTTCTTTCTTCCCGCTTGAGTTGGACAGACATCTTCTGCTGTTGGACTGAGACTTACACTGTGGGCTCCTGTGGTTCTCAGGCCTTCGGACTCAGACTAAACTACACCATCAGTCTTCCTGGGCGTCCAGCTCGCAGATGACAGACTGTGGGACTCCTCAGCCTCCATAATCATGTGAGCTAATTCTTCCTCATGATAAATCTCCAGATATGGCTACATAGGTGTTGTTTCCCTGGAGAGCCCTGACTCATACAGACAGATTCTCTTCCTCCTTAACCTCCTGGGGGATCTTCATGGTAACTGGGAGTCACAGGCCTACACAGAGTATGAGCCTGCATGTTTTCTGAGAAGTCTCTTTCCCCTTGGGCCCTGCCATAGGAAGGGAGGGGAAAAGGGTGGAGATAAGGAAGGTTGCACTTTGGCCCCTATGTGTGAGGGGAAACAAAACCCAAGGAAAGAGAACCATTCCCCCAGCCCCCAAAGTAGCTCAGGCCTTTGCTTCTAGGGGAACTTCTGTTGTGTAAACAGAGATTAAATAGACAAGGGTAATGGAAGGAGGTGGGGTCTATAAATAGAGGCCTGTGGAATGTAGGAACTGAAAGGAGCCATCTACATTTTCACAGCTGACAAATAGGGGAAAGGCAGTGTCTTTCCCATAGCTACACCCTGGTTAGTGGTGGGACCAGGGCTGCTAGGATCCCTGGTTTGTGAATCAAGAGGCATAGACGGAAATATATGGAAAGCTACGGACAAGCATTTTGGATCATCTCACTTGAACAAGAACCAGAGATTTAAAATATTCATTAATCTAATGTCAACTATGGACTTCGGTTAATAATGTTGCATTGATATTGGCTCATTAATTGTAACAAAGGACCACACTGAAGCAAGATCTGAATAGGGAAAACTGGGTGGTAGTGGGAGAGAGTCTATGGGAAACTCTGTAGTTTCTGCTTATTTCTCTGTAAACCTAAAACTACTCTAAAAAATGAAATCTATTATTTTTTTAAAGTTCATTAATATGGGCTCCGATTGTAGTTTAGGAAAGAAAGCCATCTTTCACTGACCAACTGAGAACAGAGTCTAGACAACGCTGAGTATCTGAGTTTGGGCTCTCACAAAGGAATGAGAAATCCACACCAGCTGTCAAAAATGAAATTCCTTATCTTCCCCAGGGAAACTGAGGCACCCTCTCATTCAAAACACAAGAGGTTATAGTTGAAAAGTGATCAAAAATGGGAACTTTCCCCTTTGAAACCCATAAACTAAAGTTTAGGAAGCAGGTTAATTAGACGGTTGGTTCGCAGCGTAGAACAGATTTGTTGAGAGAGAGAGAAGTAAAAGAAAATAAGAGATAAGAGAGGAGGAGGAAGCAGAGGAGAAGAAGAAGGGAAGGGGAGGGAGAGAAGAGAGCAGGGAAACAGGTGAGAGACAGGGAGGGGGGATGAGGAAGATGGGTGAGGAAGAGATACCTACTATTGCCTCGGATCTTGGAACAAGACAGGTCTGTGAGAAGCTTTGTCCGGACGCGCCCTGGGTCGGCATAGAAATAAGCACCCTGCACGAGTGAGCTGTAGTTAGCAATGCAGTTCATTTTTATTAGTTATAAATAAAGTACAAAAAATCCACCAAAAGTGAATCTAAGCATTTACACAATTCCTAATGTCTCCGCCTTTTTATTGATGCACTATTGCTTTAATATTCATAATAAATATCTTCTAGCTTTCTGCTATAAAATAGTCTATGTAGCAAAATGTTGCACAGCACAACAGAACAGAACAGCAGGAGGATTACAAAAAAGGACAATCAACACTGAGGATAATCCTTTCACTTACCAGGGGCAACCAAATTACCCCCTGGAGGGCCCGGTGCTGGCTGGCTCCATAGCTGAGAAATGAGCCACAGCCAAGGCCAGGGGTGGGGCTGGGGGAGGCAAGGGCTAGGGTGGGAGGGGGAGGGATGTAGGCCAGCCAGGGCAAAGGGCCCCTTCCCACTCTGACCCTGCAGAGCAGCATAAGGCATGTTCGTCCAGGAGCCTTGCCAAGGGGGCAGTATCTGCCAGGCCTGGCAATGTGGTGGTCATGTGCCCCAGTGGGCGACTTCACAAGCCATCTCCAAGGAAAGCAGGAGAACAAGGCTCCAGGGCGGAGGCAGAAAGGGAAGCTGGGCAGGCAGCAGGCAGGAAGCCCAAGGAGTGGGACCCATAGTCCGGCCAGAGCAAAGTTGGGGTAGGGACCATGCACGGCCCAGCCACTCCTACAAGCTTGGCCAGGCAGTGTGGCGAATTGGGCCTCCGCTTCCTCCCCCATCAGCACCATCCCAGGGGGCCTCATGTGGAGGCTGGACTTCTCCACCAGGCAAAGGCAGTGATGTCAAGAGGCAAGAAGGAAGGGCGGGCTGGAAAAGAAGGGAAGGAGGAGATGAGGGAGGAGGCAGACATGCAGAGAACACAGGAGTGACCCTTCCACTTTGGCCAGGGTCCCAGCCCACTCAGTTTTCTGCAGGGGGCAAGGACCTCCTCTCTCTCCTTTTGGCTCAAAGGCATCTTGTTTGTCTGTGCCAGCCTTTGAAGCCACTGCTTCCCCAAACCCTCCCCTAGCACTCCTCCTTGGGGGCCGTGAGACTGGAGTCCCCCAAGCCCGTCTTCCACAGTAGCTCCTTCTTTCTGCCCACAGCCCCCATGGAGCAATGGCAGAGAGAGTAAAGAAGGAGATGCTGAGAAGGAGAGACCATGAGTCTAAAATTTGTGTCCCAATCTGTCATCAAGGGTGATGCCTCAACAACAAAGTCTCCAGGAGGTGATAGGATGGGGTACCAATCCCAAACACCATAGCTGGGGGCTTATATCCTGCCTACTGCATCCCCATATCTAACACGTCATGGATTTCAGCTCACTCTCCAAGTGACTGACAAATTTTGTGAAAGTGCATGTCCCGTGTCCAGGGATGCGTCCACCTGTCCCGCCTCCCTGTCACCCGCGTGATGCTGTGAAGAAAAGGACAAAAACCCTCCAGATGTCTCCTTTGAGCCAATCTGATGGATACATTCTCAGTTCCATCTCTTCCTTTTCTCTTTTCTTTCCTCTCCTTCCCTCTATCCTTTCTCCTCTCCTTCCTTCTCTCCTGAGAGGGTGAGATAGCACAGCACAGCGGTCTCCCACCAGATCTGTGTCATAGTCTCTCCCAGTCTGAGGGACCCTAGAGACCCTCCAGTTCACCTCCTCCACCCCAGACTAGAAAAATGAGACACCAGGAAGCCAAGTGACTTGCTCAAGGTCACAGGGAAGTTTGCAGTAGAGCTGGTCTGAAAACTCGAGCCCCAGTCCAGGTTTCATTCTAATAAATCAGGCTTTTTGGCTTTCAGATGCGCTTGCTGGTCATGTTCACAGGGAACATTCTGGAACCAAGGATTTGGAGCCCAGGTGGAGAGAGCGACCTCTAGTGACCCTGGCTCTTCCTCGGAGGATAGAAGCGGGGAAGGCTGAGGTTGTGGGAAGGGCCAGGGAAGAAGGAAAAACAGGTTAATGATGTGGGGTTGGGGGCATCGAGGGTAGCAAGTGAAAGGATTACCCCAGTCTGCTGACGAGTGCAAATTATATTTATATATGTGCTAAATACAGTCACTATATTGGAGTTTTTCACTAGATCACAGCATACAGAATCAAAGGTTTGCATTTCGTATGGAATGTATCCAAAGAGGCCAGCACCACAGTAGGACAGCTTGCAATCACACACCCTGATAGTTTGGACGAAATAAAGTTCGCGGAATTTTATTAAAGTTTTTTTTTTTTTTTGTATTCGTAGTTGTTTGTCATCGTACCAATGCATGCAAAGCATTCCACTCCCAGAAACAACGCCAAAATGAGGTAATAGGAGTAATAAAAAAAATTAGTATCCTTTCTAAATAAATAAATTATAATTAAAAATGCAAAACAACTATAAAAATAATTAAATAAGAACTCACGATATCTACAAGTTAGTCATAAATTATGATTGTTAAATATAAGGCATTTAAACTCACAAAACCCTGTAAACTAGCAACGTGCCATGTTTTTTGTTTTTTTTGTGTGTTTTTTTTTTCATTTTTGTTTTTCTATCAGCTGAAATCGCTCTAGCATTTGCTCTACGCGCGTGGGAGATGAAACACGAGGAGGGGACCTGACGGACGTTGCTACAGCCCCACTCGGGGAGGGTGTGTCCCGCCAGCAGGCGGGGGCCTCGGGGGATTTCTTCAGGAAAAAAAAATCTGGTGCTTTTTATTCACCATTGAAAAAACTGTGCTTGTTCATTAGGCATAAAGAGTTAAGAATACTTGCACGGAGGCTGAGAACATTTGCAGAAGAGGAGCTTGAGTCCTGCCACAGGTGGTTAAGCAAGGGCATCAGGGCCCAAGGGGGGTCCCGGCAAATGGAGGAGCCCTGCGCCCCCGCCCCCTGCTCGCGCAGGCTGGGCTTGTGGCGTTGGTTTCGGCGATTGGCATCCGCGGTGGACCCACGGCGGCCGGGACGCCCTGTGGCTAGGAGGCCCAACTTGATCCTGGGGCAGCTCTGGCCCCAGAAGGCACTCATGCGTCTCAGTCAGGAAAGGGTCTCAGTCCCTTGAGTTGAGCAGAAGGACGACAGGGGGTCTCCCCTCCTGGAGGTGGTGGGTGTGAGATGCTGAGGCCTGAGCCTGCCTCTTCTCCACTCTTGCCTGGCTCCCAGACATAGGGGTGGGGGGCCTCGAGGGAGCAAAAGCACAGAACCCTGTCCTCTCTTCTTACCCCGATGGCTGTCCAGTTAAGGGGTCTGGGAGGTGCCTGGGTTCATGTCACCTGTTGTGCCCACCTGTCGGGTAAGAGGGCCCCAGAGAGATGGGGAATGGAGGGGGCCTTTAGGGTCTACCCTCAAAGCCAGCCGCTGACCTGTCTCCCCAGGTGATCCCCACCCACCCCAGCCAGTGCCTAAAATTAGCCTGGGGCACTCAGGGAGCCTGGAGATAATTGGGAGGAGGAGGGAACCACATCCCACCCACTCTCAGCCTCTGAAACAAATGTCGATGCCCACAGAAAGCCATTTCAACAGCTCAGTCGGCACGCAGTTCTAATGATCTGAATGATGTGTCGATGTTAGGGAGGACCAGAGAATGTGGGTGTTGGAAGGAAATTTAGCAAGCATCCAATCCAAACTCTTTGTGTTACAGCTGAGGAAACTGAGGCCCAGAGAGAAGAAGGCAGGTTTCCAGCGCTATCCACTCTGTCAGTGAAGAGCCACGTCTGGAACCCAGGATACCAGGTCTCATTCCATCTGGCTCCCCCCACGGACTCTTTCCGTCTGCTAGCCTCTCACACTGGCCTCAGAGAGAACAAGTGACTGAGAGGGAAGTGACCTTCCCTAGACCACCCTGTCTATCTCTAGGTCAAAGCAGGGTGGGGAGGATGCCCAACTTCCCAGGGCAACTAGTAACTAGCTTCCCCGAAATCCTGACTCGGAAGTACTTTCCACACTGGTGGGGTCTCCAGCCATTAGTCAGTCCTAAAGACACCGTTTACGTACTGAAATCTCTAAATGGGAGGCTGCCATGCTCGGTGCCATCAACCTGAATCAGACTAGTCACCGTTCTTGCATTACGGTTTGCGTCTTACTTAACTCCTCAGCTAGACTGTCACCTCCTCCAGGCAGGGATACTGCCCTCTGTGCTGTTGTGTCTCCCGGCGCCTGCACTGGCAGGACTCAGAGAAGATCGCCTTAGTCTGAGTAAGATCCTTGAGTAACCCTCCCATGAGATGCCACCTCTCCCATTTTCTGCCGTAGGTGGACAAGCAGCCATCCCTCCACCTGACAGCTCCAGTTGTGCTAGAAGGTTCTACCTCAAGCCAAAATCTGCCTCCCAGTCATTTTTACCCGTTGGTCCTGGTTTTATCCTTTGTAGCAGCAATGCGGACTCAGACTTTCTTTATATATGTGCTAAGTATCTTGTGCCCCATAGCCTTCTCTTAGTGATATAAGGGCATTGACTCTGGGGCAGAGAGAGGCATTGAGGGCAGTGCAAATGAGGGAGAGGAGAAGGGGAAGGGCATAGGAAGAGAGCAGAATTCCAGCTGAGCTGGTGTTTTTCACCTACAGATAAAGTAATTTGGGTTGGGATTGGTGGATTTGGTGCAATTTGGAAGATTGTCCCATCTCCATTCCTCCGTCCTCCCATCTCTCTACTCCCTTTGAGGTTCAGAAAAATTGTGGGGTGGTGCAGAAAGACACATCGTGTGATGTCACCTGGAATTTCCAGGTCTGTCTCTCCCACCACCACCATTCCCTAAACCCCGAGGAGGTTTCCAAGAGAGAGCTTGCGTGTGTTGGGCAGATTGTATTCATCCTCACAACATCTAGGTGAGGTAGAGGAAGTGGAAATGGGAAAGCACTGTTGTTTCTCTCCACTCGAAGGAGAATAAAACTGAGGCACAGCGAAAGAAAGGGACTTGCCCAAGGTTATCAAAGAGTCAGAGGCTAGGGACACAGCACCTCCCAATCCCAGCCAACATGGACTCCATCAGGACGTGAGACATCCCAAAAGAAGCTCATGGTCTTCCTCAAGGTCCACGGTGTTTGACCTCAGCCCTTGTGTGCTAGCTGAGAGCACTCTGGCCAAGACCAAGGGTCCGTCACCTATTCTATCCTATCTTCATCTTCTGGTTCGGTTTTTGCATAGGGAGGCAGTGGCCACATTGCCCTTTTGTGACAGGGCGTGAGCACAACCGAAAGGAAGCAGTTGGTGCGAGCAGGGGCAGCCTCACTCTGAGGAACCAGGGGCCAACTCCAGTTGGAGGCTGGCCCCTCCCCGGTTCAGTGTGGAGCTGAGGGGGTGGCTGGAGCTAAGTAGATGGGCTCTGGAACTGGGGAGCCCTCCTTCAAGACAGAATTCCCCTCTTACCTACTCAAACTCTACCTGCCCAACCCTGGCCAAGCCCCTCAGAGGCCCATCAGAGACCCTTGCCTGCTCCTTTTTCAGTCCTCCCCTTTCCCGGATGCCCCCTTCCATGCTCCGTGCACTGTAAACATGAGAAAAACAAAAGCAAAGGAAAAAAACAAAATCAAAAACAAAACAAGAACCCCCCCCTCCCGCCTCCCAACCTGGGTGAAAAAAAAATCATCCTTTTTCATCATAAACAGGATTTGGCTTTTTTTTTTTTTTCACCTTTGATTCCTTTTTCTTTTTCTCTCATAAAGACGGGAAGATTTGGGCTGTCGTTGGTTGGTTCAGTCAGGCACCAAAACAAGAAACTCAATGAGAAATATTTGGTGCGAATTAGGTAATAGCGACATGTCCACCACAAGATGACTAGAGCACCACACACAACATTTTTCTTAAGCTAACATGCTCCGGCTGCCATCCACAGAAATAGCTAGAGACCCCTACATGGTTTCTACGTGGTCGAGAGGTATATGTACAATCCTTCGAAGGACAGGATTGAGGGGCCAGTCTACCAGCTAGGACCTTCAGGATCACATCTAGATTCTCGGCAGGCAGCGTGGGCCCCACCTTCCCACCCCTGCTCCGGGCACGGCCAGCTCCCTCCCTTCCACGCAGCGAGGGGAGGCGGATGGGGACAGTCACCATTCTGGATGTGTGGGTCCTCCCCCGACCCCTCCTTTCCCTTAGACACTGATACCACCAACTCCTCTTTCCACAAAATGTGCTTGCAGGCTTTTCCTCTACATCAAATGGCTCAGAAGGCAAAGTTTGGCTGCAAGGGCTATGGCCGTGGGGGGACCTGGTGAAGGAAAATGGGGTGTCCACTGGCTAATTCCTCCCTCAGCTGTCGGCTCCCAGTTGTGTCTCAATG
Organism: Pteropus alecto; assembly: GCF_000325575.1. Classification (NCBI taxonomy): domain Eukaryota; kingdom Metazoa; phylum Chordata; class Mammalia; order Chiroptera; family Pteropodidae; genus Pteropus; species Pteropus alecto. The sequence continues at coordinate 6,038,464 of NW_006442107.1, forward strand.
TCCACCCGGCAGATGGGGCATTTCTTGCTCATGGCGAGCCACTGGTCTACGCAGAGTTGGTGAAAGAGATGCATACATGGTAGGCGCCTGGAAGAGAGCGGGGTGTCAGAGCGATGGTAGCGGGGAAGGGGCCCGGGGCTGGGCCAGGAGCTGAGGGATAGCGGCGACTCAAGGGACCAGGAGACTCACACCTGGGATCACTAGCGGAGGGACCAAAGAGGGTCTTGGGAGCCCTGTCATGGAGTGAGGCTGTAGCTGGGGTGGGAAGTCGTGGCAAGAAGGAGAGCCCCCAAGCCTTCCTCCTCTACGAAGCCCTTTCAGTTCAGCCCGAAACAATGCCATGACTTTGTCTTAGACCCATCCAGGCCAAATATCAGGTGTTCTCTTACACTTAGTATCCACGAGTCCACACCCACAGGCACCACACATCTAGAATGTTCTACATCCCACCTTTCTAGAACAACTACGAAACACACTATCGCACGCATGCCCACACACGCAGGGGCACACACACACTCACACATGTACAAGCAAACCCCACCCCAGACACAAAACGCGTGATTGGTCACCAATATCTGAGAGCAAAGGGAGAGGGAATCCAAAAGGTCGGCCTCCTACCTCACATCTTCTCCATCTTCTAGCATAGACAGACAGATGGTGCATTTCTCGTCTGTGTCTGACTCCTCCCCGTCTTCTTTTTTGCCCTTGCCATCCTGGGGTCTTCGCTATGAGAAGCAGAGAATTCGTGAGCTGGAGCAGACTCACCTGGTGGCCGTTCTCTTTCATCCACAGCCTCCCACACCTCTCAGCAGCCTCTTCCTTTACCTCTTGCCCCCAGTGATTCGGTCTCTTTTTGAGTTGCTAAGTAAGACCCGGGCTTCTGTGCTCTTCCCAAACCCTTCTCCCTGCCTTCTCTCCAACCCCTCCTCCTTGCTGTAGAATACAGAGGGTTAAAGCAAAGTAAGGAAAAGGCCAACTGGACTATTCATTTATTGTCTATTCCTTTGTTTATTCATTACTCGATGAAGGCAAAATACCTCAACCTGGCGTTAACAACTGTAATTTGTACCATGCTGTTATTTTATATTGTTAGATTTCTCTTCCTATCTAGAAAGTGCCTTTAAGACATGAGATTAGCCATCATGTAGACACTCTGTTTATACTTATTGACTTTAATTGTCCTGTTTTAAATTCTATGATAATTATTAGAAAATAGTCAACCACTATGTAGAAAGTTTCAAGTTCTTAGATGGCATGGACCATGGCTCCCTCTTCTTTAGGTATCACCCCACACTTGGCCAAGTGCAGGTACATCATTGGTGCTTAACAAATATTATGGAGAGGAAGGAATGTAATCAGTGAATGAAATCAGCCCACCTTTTTTGCTCCCATCTCCATGCTGTGCAGTGAAATAGCTTGCTAATTACCCATGGGAAGAAAATTACCCTTCTGTCCCCTCTACAGGGATAAGCAGACTTAAAGGTTGTTTTACCTAGAGAAAAATCTGGTGAGTCAGAGATGACAATGACCCAGAGAATGACTATGACCTTGGGGCCAGGCCTAGACACCAGGTCTGCCCACGCTGGTCCGTAAGCTCTGGATTTCTTAGTCTGATTCATCTGGACAATGATGTAACCTCACTGGAACATACAAGAATATCCATGCCTGCTGTTCTCAGCCTCCCCGTGCCCTACACCCCACTGTAAACCATCCCAGGCCACTGCAATAAGTTTCCCCTTATCTAGAATTCAGAAAATCAGAATTATAGTCCTAGTTCCACATAATTTTCATGGCTTTTCAGTGTGAATGGAGTCATGACGATCTGCCTGCCTAAGAACCCAGCTGTGTTTGCTGGAGGAGTGGCCTTTCATTGGCCCTGTGAGAAAAGGATGTTTGATAAAACATACTATAGAGAATCAACTACTTGCCTATTTTCTATTGTTTTTCCCAATTATTCATGATTTCCTTTCATAGTTAATAATTTTAACTTAATAGTCTTACCTTATTTTGCTATATCTAATATACATTCTTTAAACCATTCCCTCTTCCAATCTCGCCCTATTTCCTCTTCTGTATTTGTAATCTTTTAAGTCTTCTAGATTTTGTCTTGTCATTATTTACGTAACTGTTACTTTAACTTTAACCTTTTCCAGCATTTATTTAGTATTTTTTATACCTTTTGCTCTTACCTTCTCAATTTCGTTAACATTCTTTTTTTCACTTTAATGTTATTAATTTTAATTTGATGTCATTTTCATATCTTTTCTTAATTCTTGTCCTTTTTATATTTTCCTATTTGATTATATATTTGTCTGTACTTTTTATTCTTCTATCATGACTATTTTAAAATATCCTCTTTATATTATTTTACTCTCAACTTAAATTTTTAAAGCTTTCTTTTTCACATTTTATTTGGGTCTTAAACTTTGTCATTTCTCACTTTTAATTCTTCCCCTTCCTTTTTTATAATATTTGTATTCCCCTAATTCTCCTTTTGTTCTCATAAGTTTTTAACTCAGCTCTTTATCTCACTGATTCAGTCCATTTTTCCTTTTCATCCTTTGTGCTTATTCTTTTCCTTATGTCCTCACAGCCTGTTGTGATGATGGCGGGTGGAGCGTATGGCCCTGGCGGGAGTGAGGACACCCAGTCAGGAAAGCAGAAGTTGCTCCCAGGCTCCTGAGCAAACCTCATTCTCTCCCATGTTCTTCTCCAATAACTTGAAGCTCTCTCTAGAGAGTGATCATTTGCCCCTTGCAGATGACACTTTTAGTTACTGAAATACTATCATTTCCTCTATTAGCACACTATCCATATCTGACACAGAGTAGATACTCAAATGTTCGTTGAAATCGCTTATGGATAAATCCAGTGCCTCTATGAGAAGGTGCATAGACCAAGATTCATGGTCTTTGACATTGACCTCCATGAGCACCTGGACAAGCCTCGAACAAGTGAGACTCGCATCAAGGGGAGAGCAGCTCAGTATTGCTGAGCACTCGCCACTTACCAGACACCGTGCTGAGCTGTGTGTATCCATTGTCCCACTGAATCACCAGAATACCCCATATGGTAGCTACTAATATATCACTCTCATTTTACATTCAAAAGGGCAGGGAAGTGACCCGAAAAGCCAAGTAAGTTGTCCAGAGTTACACAGTTATTAGTCGCGGTGATTATAAACTGAATATCTGTGTCCCCAGAAATTCATATGTTGAGACCGTAACCCCAATGTCATGGTATTAGGAGATGGAGCTCTGGGGAAGGTGATTAGGTTTTAGATCATATCACCAAAGTGAAGCCCCATGATGGGATGAGTTCCCTTTTAAGAAGAAAAAAAGAGACCAGAGCTTCCACTTTTCACCACGTGAGGACCAAGCAAGAAGCTGGCTCTCTGCAAGCCAGGAAGAGAGCACTCACCAAGAACCAAATCTGCCGGTGCCTTGATCTTGGACTTAAATGTCTGTTGTTTAAGCCACCCAGTCGATGATATTCTGCTATAACTGCCCAAACTGATTCAGATAGCAGTAAAACTGAAATCCCAAACGGACCGTATCTGACGCTAACACCTAATGCTCACCAAAGCCGTATCCTAGGGCCCTGCGAGGAGGTGAAGATGGACTCTAAGTTTCTCAGTGCTTATCAAGCTTTTGATTCTTAAGTTTTTAAAATTTATTTATTTATTTGCTTTCACAGCAGACTTTATTTTTTTAGAATAGTTTTAGTTAACATAAAAACTGAGCAGAAAATACAGTGCATTCCTTTTTCCTTCTCCCTCTTGACCCAGAGTTTGCCCTGTCGTTAACATCTTGCTTTAATGTGGCATACTGGTTACAACCGATGAACCAGTAGTGATGCACCATCATCCACCAAAGTCTCTTAGTTCACACTAGGGTTTGCTCCTTGCATTGAACAACAGTCCTATGGGTTTTGACAAATGTGCATTGTCATGTGTCCACCATTACAAAATAGCTTTACTCCCCTAAAAATCCTCTGTAATTCACCTATTCATTCTTCCCTCCCTCCCTCAAAGCCCCCAGCAACAATGGATCTTTTTACTGTCTCTGGTTTTACCTTTTCCAGAATGCTATATATTTGGATTCATACGGTATGCAGCCTTTTCAGGCTGGCTTCTTCCACTTAGTAATATGCATTTCAGGTTCTTTCATGTCTTTTAATGGCTTAGTAGCTCCTTTCTTTTGATCATGGAATAATCTTTCATCATATAGATGTACCACAAATTGTTTATCCATTCACTTATTGAGGGACATCTTGGTTGCTTCCATTCTACTAAATTTATTATTTTTAAAATTTGAACTCAGATTCCTGGCTTCTCATCCTACCTCAGATTCCTGGAGAGTACATCTCTATAGGCAGAGCCTATGAATCCGTGGTTTAAAAGCTCCACAGGTGATCTCGACGCTCAGTGGAAACCCTGCTCTAAAGCCTTAGCTGCCCGTTTGTCCGCATGTGAGACGGGACTTGGAATTCTTTCCTAAGGCAAGTCTTAGTCTTCAGTGCAGGTGCTCCCTTTGCCCATCACGCTCATATACAAACATTCGTTTCCCTGTACACCTCCCTAATATACTCACTCACAAGTCCATATGCACACACATACTCAGCCTTCTCCTTTACTGATGGGAGGCCCATCTTCCCTCCTAGGCATACTGGCAGAGGCAAGGGAGAAAATCCTGGGAAAGTCTCACAGCTTCAGAGTACCTATCAGGAGCCAAAGCTGCTAGGTTTTGGACTGTGACCCCCTGTGGACAACCAGGCCAAGGTCAACTAGACAACCCGCACTCCCCACCCTGACTACTCAGGTTGGCCTGCTGGCCGACTCACCTTCTTGTACTTGTGGGGGAAGGTGAACCTCTCGATAGTATTCTGTACAGCTCCCCGAGTCACGTTTCCCAGTCTGTCCTCGAGCTGCAGCAGCTCCTGCAAAGAGAAAAATGGACATGTACACTCAGAGCATGCAAAGGCACACATACACACAAGATGAGGAGGCGCGGCACTGAAAGATGTTAGCAGGAAGCCTTCAAATAGCCATCAGGAAGAACCTGTCAGATGCCGAAAGACCTCAAAATCTCTACTCGATCTTCTTTCTCTCTCTCTTCCTCTCAACCCTGAGGCTCCCCGCTCCACCCATGCCCTGCCCACCAGCAGCGGGGAGGGAGAAGGGACACAATGAATGATAATGATAGATAATAATGGCTTCTTCACCATCCCTGCAGGAGTCAGGCTGGCAGGAAGATTCCAGGATTGGGGGGAGGGGGGTGCATACCTCGTAGCTCTCCCTCACTGCAGAGGTATGTCTGCTGGGGTTCAGTCCTTGGAGAGCAAGGAAGTGAAGCTGAGGGTAAGGGTAGTTTCGGATTTCGTGGACGACCTGTTGAGAAAAGGGCGAATAGGATAAGATTCAAGGGTCCATGAGCCCAGCTTTAGACTCTTCCTCTCACAACCACCAATCTGAGCGCCCTGAGATTCTGTGGGAAGTAGTTCCATCTTTCCCGCTCCTGGGTCCCATGCTCCTCGTCAAGAACGGAGCTTGTGCTGTACCAGCCCCAGAAAGAATAACAAAATCCATCCAGTAACGCCTAGCCTGATGGGGCATTTATTTCACGGCAGGCACTGCTCTGTCTCCACATCACTAACAAATTATCTCATCTGATCTATGATACGAGTGCAATTACTATACCCATTTTACTGATAGGGTAAGTGAGACACACACGGATTAAGTAAATGGCCCAAGTTATGCAACCGTGTGGCAGAACCACGATTTCAAACCCAGGGAGTTGGCGGGCAGAGTCCATTCCCTTCCCCTCGACTCTGCACTGTCTGACCAGGATGGGACAAGTGAGGGCTCAAAATTTAAGGGGGCAGCAAAAAACTCAGTATTCAAGATAAAAAATATTTTAATGCAATTTTAAAAATTAAAATCGATGCAAAAAATCCATAATGAACAAAATATTGAAATTTTAAATAACGACAGGATTTGCCCGTGCTTGCATGGCGCTGCCTCACTCACCTCACCCTGACCCAGGTATGAGTCGGAGGGGCCAGGTGTCCAGCATAGCAACTCATCTTACTCCCTGCAGGACCCTGCCCTGTTTCTTAACCTCTCCATGCTCCGTTTGCAAAATAGGGATAATACCCTTTGGTGGGGGGTTGTTGAGAGGCTTAAATGAGATACCTCGGTAAAGTGCTTGGAACAGTACCTAGTACGCAATAAGTGCTCAATAAATGTTAGCTTTTATTCTTAGAACGTAGTGCTTCACAAAGAACCTCAGAGCTGACAGAACATCCCACGGGACTCGCCTGAGCCTCTCATTTTACAAGTATGGAGACTGAGGTGCTGAGTGGTTAAAGGCAGAGCCCCAGGTCGGAAGGCTGGGAATGTGCGTTAGGGCAGCAACAGGAAGAAGCTGTCAGGGAATGAAAAGATTTTCAAGTCTTTCGCTGCTTTAATGGAATATCTTCGCCTTCATTCTACGAAGCCTGCAGTGCTCGGCACTTGAAGGCCCCCAAACCCATCCTGACCCTGCCGCAGTCCTGGCACCCTGCGGTGAAGAGGCCAGCCCCCTGCAGAAAGCAGACTGGGTCAGCAGGCTGGGCCCAAGGGCTGCCCCTGAGATCTCGTTCTCCTCACACGAGTCCTGTGAGATGGACCGGGTAGGGGTCTTCATCCCATTTTACAGATAAGTAAAACTAAAGCCCAGAAACTCTTAGAAAATAACTAAATGAGATCCTACAGGTTCTAGAGACCTCCCTGCCCACGGTTAGCCCTGAGCCTTTTCCCCACAGTCCACGCCATGCTGCGCCACCGCGTGCCACCCGCTGGCGCACCACATGGCTCTGCCAGCAGCGCTGGCCTCTGGTCCAGCGGTTTCCTTTTCTTTCCCCGCAAGCCAGAGTGGGAATAGGAACTAGGAGGGAAGGGGAGCAGTTGGCCTGCCTGGGAGCAGGACACAGGGAGCAGAACGCAGAGGAAGGGGATGCAGGAAGCAGGACATGGGGCAGGACACAGTGGGCGGGACACAGAGGAGCCACAGGCCTCAGGCCCCCGAAGCCCCCAAGAGGCAGTGGGTTTCCTGGTAGAGCCCCTCACTCACCATCTGCGTGGAGGAGGAGTTCCTGGGAAAGTGATGCATTCGCGGCGTCGCCAGGTAATGCTGATAGTGCTGTGGGATGGGCCGCACCTGGAACTGAGCGGGACTCAAGCCGGCGTCCACACTGAGGTCCCTGCAGGGACACAGGTGGCGTGACTCAGCCATCAGGTTATAGAAGGGACCTCAGACATCAAGCCTACGGTGTAGAATCAGTCACAAACTGCCAGAGTTGCAAGAGGCTGGACCTTCCCTTGCCCGACCTCTCTCTTTACAGGGACGGGAAGGAGCTCAGACAAGGAAAGGGCTCTGCAGGGTCTGAAGGGGCTGGAACAGTCTAGGCGTCATACGACCTCTTGAAACTGGTGTCCCTAGGCACCCTCCCAATCCAAACGGAGCTGGTCAGGGATTCCGAGCGGAGGAAAGACAGTGCAGAGAAAGCAGAGGGGGCAGCAGAGGCCACGCTTCTACCACTTGGAGGAAACAGCAGAAGAGGGCCGTCGAAGCTGTGAGGCAGGAACAGCGAACCTGGGCCACAGCCTGCACCCTCTCTCCTAAAAGTATACACAAATTCATGTCACTTAAGAATTAGTCAACTAATGCAAGTGAAAAGGAACCAGGGCTCCTTGGAAAATGGCTAATTTCAGGTCTGGGCAGCAAAAGTGCAAAACGAGATGGAAAGATCTTGTCGTAACTGAAAGCAAGGCAGTTTTCAAATATTACCGGGATCATGTCAAAAGGATTCAGGAACCATCCTGAAGAGGTTCCCACTGCCCAGAGTATGGACGATTTGCATATCAATGAGTATAACTGCAACAGATTGAGACGCATCAAATAGGTACAAGTCCACGAGAATGAAATGATGGGGGAAAAAATCAGTCCTTTTGAAGGATGCTAAGGAACTGACTCCTCATTTTGAACACTAGGAAGTAAAGGGAAATAACCAGCATTTATCTTGCCTTTCTTTTATTAACTCTACTTCAGGGTAGCCAAGTAGTTGAAGGGAAATTTCTCTTTGTAAAAGTTTTCTAGCTAATACATGAATAAGGAATGATTAAATTATTTGTCACCTTTTTGTATGCCCTAAAGAAATAAAGGATCTAGGCAAAGATCATCAATTGCCAACATTACGAAAGGAGAGAAAACCAGCTTCCTGTTAAAAAACATAAAACCAACAGCACCTTTAAAGTATTTTTGCCAAAAAATAAAAGTTAAACTTGAATCTGCTCAAGCCTTGAGCTAAGTGCCAATGCATAGGGAATGTAGGGAACCGAGGCACATCGTAAGTGATACCGCTAGCACGTGACCTGCAAAATCCAAGTAAGGGGATGCTACAGAAAAAAAAATACCTGATTTCTTCAACAAAATACATTTTTTAAAAAGAGGAAGAGACGAAAAGCATGAAAGGAGCTTCTGTTTCCGGCTGTGATATGTATGTATTATGATGTCTAAACTATGTTTCGCATACACACATCAGTCCGGAGCCCAGTCTGTCCTTCGGGAAATCAATTCTTGGAGCCGGTTGGAAGCAAACTTAGAAATCCACTAATCCGGCCGATTGTTTCCGCAGGCCCATCTGAGGCCTGAAACGGGGCAGTGCCTTATCCATGGTCCTCGGCTAGCCAGTTCGGGCCACCGGGGTTTCTGACCATTGGCCGGGCTCATCCTGTGACCTGTCTCAGAAAAAGTAGTTCCACAGGGCACCTCCGTGTGACAGAAGCTCTGACTCAGCACTCTCAGGGGACCCAGCAGATTTAAAGCAGCAAAGGGACATTCAGGCAATTCTACCAGAAGCAAAGTCCCAAGGAACTTGGAACAGAGTCACCCCAATTCCAAGAATGCTGACTGGAGAAGCAAAAGACACCTTGACCTTCAGATGAAAGGGACGGTCTGGATGGGTTGGGCTCTGGAATTCCCCTCTTATCACCCCATGATCCCCGAACAGGGGCGGCTGCATAAACCCTAAAACTGCTGGGGTCAGGACTTGCCTGAAGAGACATCAGCCCCTGGAGGAGCAGTGTCCGCCGCCTCTCTGCTGCTGCCACCACCAGTGAGAACCTGGCTGAGTTTTAAAAGGAGTCGCAGAAACACGCTGAAGGCCTAAAGCCACGGTTACCCAGAACGGTACCCTGGAGATATCTCGTGGACATCATCTCAATGCACAACTTTTATCAGTTGTGTCTAAACATCAAACTGAACTTTATTGTCCACTGTCAATGGCCTTGAAGCATGGAAGAGTCTGGTTGCTACACTGACCCTTCCATCCTCCCTGACCCTTCCATCCTTCCCAGGGAACTTGGCCCCAAATTGCGGCATCATCTTGCAGGTGAGTCAGGAGGCTTAACTGAGGCAGAGTTGCCTGCAGAGGAGGGACAGTAGAAAGTTCTGTCCTCTACCCACCTACCCCCACAGGTGCCTAGACACTGCTGCCTAGACGGGACTAGGGCTGAGTGGTGGGGTGGTGTGTGGTCTGTACGGGGGGTCAGAATTGGAACTGTGAATCTGGAATTGAGTCAGAGAACGAGTATGATGAAGATGGAGACATGGGACTGGCAGCTCAAGGTCAGGGTCAAGTTATTGGGTCTAGCCCAGAAAGGGAGCATCCTAGCTGAGAGCAGCTGCTTGGGTAGAATTAAAATATCCTGAAGTAAGGGAGAAGGTCAGGGCAGCCTCAGGCCTGGGGTAGGACAATGATGGTTGGGGCATCCCTATTCCTGGAATGACCTAGGGCAGAAGCCAATAGTTTCTGATGGCTCTCTAAAAGGAAAGGGGGACCGAAGGATTGCAGACGCACTCTGCCCACCTCCTCCCTCCCAAGGCTCCTCGCGGACGGTGGGAGTAGCGGCTCTATAATGCGTCTAATTTCCAGACTGCGCATCTCCTGGCAGCAGAGGCCTCCCTGGAAAAGAGGGGCTGGATGCTATTGGCATGATCACAGTTACAAAAAGCCCCTCACCACCAGGAGGCTGGGCCTTGTTGGAGCAAAGCTAATTACAAAGGAGGGTAAGTTGTCACCTATTCCTCTAGAAAGGGCTTCCTACTTGGGAAGTAGAGACAGGACTGGCTGAAAGGGCCCAGGGGTAGGCCCAGGCAGAACTCCGGGCAGGGGCCCCCCAGCATCCCCTGCGTCCCCAGACCAGCCTCTGGGGCCTCAGTCTTCATGTTTCTTGGAA
>NW_006442107.1:6048783-6052846 GCF_000325575.1 Pteropus alecto
AGAAGGGAGAGGCAGGGAGATTTGGCTAAATAAAGAAAGCAGCCAGGGCTAACACCTGCACTGCTCTTCCCGGTCTCTCTCCAGGACAACTCTCACCTGTGTCACCTGTCCAGTCCCACTTGCCACGTTGGACCCCGTGTGTTTGTTCAGATCACTCAGCCGTATGCAAGGGCCCTGGGTGCTCCATGTGGCTGGATTGAATTAAATTGGATTGACTTGATGCTGAGGGACAGAATTCAATCCAAATTGCAATTAAATTTTCTTTATTTGAATCTGCTAATTAGAAAAAGGCTGGGCTGAGGTCAGCTGCTGTGCAATCTATCTTTTAAGGGGAGTGGTCGATGTAACAGACTGCGCCTGAAAACCAGCAGGGGCTAGGGACAGCGGAACATGCTAAAGCCACTGTTTTCTGCACCGGAAAGCACCTTTAGCATTCAGTCGACCAGAACTACCCTTTTGAATCATTCCTAGGTGTCCAGTCCTAGGTTGTTCCCAAAGCAACGCTGGACTAAGCCAGTTTGCCTGACTAAATGGCTGAAAAATGACACAATTGCATGTCTATTTTTTAAGATAGTCTATCCCTTTCCATTGAGGTCTTTTTGGGTTTTGTTGCTACATTTAAAAAAAAAAAAAAAGAATTTAATCTCAAAGTTGCAAGAACAGCACAAAGAATTCCCAGATACCCTTCAGATCCCCCAAGTGTTAACATTTTACTATTTTACTGCATTTCTACTTCCTTTTCTCTCTCCCTCCCTCTCTCTCCTCTCCCCTGCCCCCAACACACATACACATGCCTTCGCTTCTCCATGAATTTTTTTTCTAAACTATTTAAAAATAAGTTGCAGGCATGATGCCCTTTACCTGTAGCTCCTTCAGTGAGCTGCATCTTTTTTAAGTGTTCGGGTGTTTGGATCCAGCCCAAGTTTAGATCAGCCCTCTCCTGCGCTAGAATCTGAGGGGACCAAGAATCCAAAACCAAACAACACTGTCCCAGGGCAGCAAAGTCCTCTGTCCCAAGTGCAGGAGACTATGGGAAGATTTCCCAAAGGCACAGTGCCTGCAACACACCACAACGCCCTCAACCTCTCCCCAGCTTCTCTCCCTAGTCTTTGCGTCCAACCTGGTTGGCTCTGTCTCCATGAGCCTGTGTTCTGCCTTGCTGGCACCATCTGGCTCTTCTCTGTGGATCTCTTAAGGCTCGCTCACCATCTCCAGGAAGGCTTCCCTGACTACCCTAGCTTCTGAGACTCTTCTTTTTGTCCTCTTCCCAGGAACCACTGGTTCCCAGCCCTCACTGAGTGTGGGAAATCTTTTGTATCTCTGTTCCCACCTCCCCTGCAGGAACATGAGCTCAGAGCCCCAGGCTGGGCACATGGGCACCCAGCCACATCTGAGCTAATTGCTTGAACCAGGCCCAGTGGGGAGCTATCTGGCCCTAAGGGTGTCTGGGGACAGGGGCAAAGGCTGGGGCTTGAGGACTAGGCCTTCTGCACTATTTAAGTGAAGGAAATACGAACTCCATGGATCAGGAAAAACATTCTCCCCCTATACATACTCCCTCAGGGACCCCAAAGACTCACCAGTCGGTGCCCTCAGCCAAATACCTGGGCTGAGGCGTCTGGAGTTGGTGGCCGAAGTCAAAGCTGGGATGGAGGCGATGGGGGTGGACAGACACACGCTCCTGACTCCGCCTGTACCGGAAGGGATGGATGGCCTCTGGTGTCAGGGCTGCCCAGGACCAGCCCAGCTCCCAGGAGCTCTGAGCAGCCCCAGCCAACCTGGGCTCACAGCCAGCAGAACGATGGGCCTTGCCCCACTTCCCAAACTCCAAGGAAGGTTCCCACCTGGGCAGCAGCCAATGCCTCAGACATTCCCACCATCTCTGGCTACCCACTGTACTGCGAGGCCTTTTTCCCTGAGTGTGTCTACTGCAGGTCACCTGCCCCACTCAGGCTCTCTGCCTCCTCTGCTGCTTCTCCTACTACTCCCCTTGTCCTTACTGGGCACGTAGATCTGCCTCCTCTGCACACCGTGTGCTCCTGCCATGCTCTTTTCTCCTGCACCTTTCTTGACACTTCTCAGGTTTCACAGCCCAAGTCAAAGCCACCTCCTACAGGAAGGCCTCTGTGGACACTCCAATCATGGTAACCTCTCCTCCCTCCGACATCCCACCACATTCATCTTCTGTCTCAGGCATCTAACCCCTACTGTCGTGGATGCTTAGGGCCTTAGAAATCATCTAGTCCAATGGTTCTCGAAGTATGGTCCAGGAACCCCTGGGGATCCTTTCATAGGGTTTTTGAGGTTAAAATGATTTTCATAATAATACTATGATGTTATTTACTTTTTCACTCTTTCTCTCACAAGTGAACAATGGAGTTTTCCAATAACTATGTGACAGGTGATTCTGCAACAGAAGCAGACATGAAAACACAGCGTCTTCTATTAAACCAGGCATTAAAGAGACTTGCAAACATGTAAAAACAAGTCACTCTTCCCATTACATTTATATATAGCTATTTTTCAAATATATATTATTGGTGTTAACATATAATGAGTTTGTCTTTGTTATTTTAAAACGAATTAATAAACATTTTTTAAATTTCTCAGTTTTCATGTCTAATAGGGTATCAAGCGTCATAACCCATAAACACAGAAACTTGTATCCTCAACAACTGGTACGAATGTAAAGTGTCCTGAGAGAAAAATTTAAGAGAACCACTGATTTAGTCCAACTCTTCCTATTGACCGTTGAGGCTCCTGATGGGGAAGTGACTTGCCCAGGGTCCCACAGCTCCTCCAGACCCTTTGATTCGTGTTTACTAACTTTCCTCTCTGCCTGTTTCACAGCTGGTCTCTCCAATCAGACCAAGGGCTCTTTGAAGGCAGGGCTGAACCAGCCATGTCCTTTTGTATTTCTTAGGGATACTGGGTATTAGAACCAGGTGATCAGGAAGCTAGAGGGCACCTGAGCGGTCTGCTAATCAAATCTTCCCCAAAGTGCAAAAAGTCCACCTTAAGAATCATTGGCCACCAGTTACTCCGCACCTGGGTGATGGGACACACCAAGACTACCAAGGGAGCCTGTATGGAGTCCAGGTAGCGCTCACTGCCTGAAATGAATGCCTCTAACTGGAGCAAAAGCTGCCTGCTGCACAGACCCACCTGGTGACCGCCGGCCACACGGGGCGGGGTGACTGCTGTCCTGCCCTTGGCCCCGCCCCGGCCTGTCCTCGCCCCGCCCCAGGAAACACCCACCTGGGGTGCGAGACCAGCCTGCGGTGCTGGGCTTCCAGGAGCTGCTGCTGCAGGAGGTATTGCTGGTGCAGGGCCTGAGGTAGGAAGGAGGGACCTGTGACGTCCTGGAACTGCAGGGTGGGCAGCGGGGTCAGCGACTGATGCAGGGCGCCGCTGTGCTGGTGGGCCGGGGCCATGTGGGCGCTGAGGCCCGGCTGCGACTGAACCGGGTGGGCCAGCGGGAAGTCGGGCGCGAGCTGCTGCGGCTGCGGGGGGCCCAGGTGGAAGTGGCGGCAGGAGGTAGCGTGAGGATGCTGAGACCTTTGAAAGGGGGCACCTGGAGAGGCAAGGACAGAGAAGACTCCATGAGGGGCAGCACTGCGCCCCTCCTCCACAGACTACCCCCTCCACCCACGAAACCGCCCAGGGGACACCCTGCAGCTGGCGAAACTCAAAACCTTCATTAGAACGCAGCGATGTCATCACTTTTATATGCGTATGGTCATCTTCAATACTGCCAAGTAAAGGCTCGGCGCTTTACGTGTTGGAGGAGAGAGTGGTACTTTCTTTAATGAGTAGATAAGAACCCTTTCAAAATTAACACACTGTTAAAGGGGTGTTAAGGTTTCTGATGCAGTTTGACTTTCTTGTCTTAGACCCCTCCCATGCAACCTCACTGACCTTACGACCTTTTCTTTCTTTCCTTCCTTTCTTCCTTCCTTTCTTTCTTTTCTTTCTCTTTCTTTCTTTCTTTCTTTCTTTCTTTCTTTCTTTCTTTCTTTCTTTCTTTCTTTCTTTCTTTCTTTTTCTTTCTTTCTCTCTTTCT
>NW_006442107.1:6053597-6060035 GCF_000325575.1 Pteropus alecto
GGTTTTCTTCCTCTAAAAAGTTATATGCATTTTTGAACAAAGACTCATGATGTAACTTATGAAAAATTCTTTTCAGAGGTCAGCCATTATATTTTCATGCCTTAGCATAATTTTCAGTTGCTCGAAAGCTCAAAAACTTGATGTTATTTGCTTTTATTTATGTCTCATTTACTTTTCTGTAAGTAGATATGACTTTTCAACAATGTAGTCAATTCCCCAGCTTTTATATTGTTTCTTCAAAAACATCAGCCTTCTCAAGACATTGACTGTTATATATTGAACTAAATAAACTTTTAATTTCAGCATCTGGAACGTAAAATGGTGGGCTGTCTACGATAACTTGAGTTAACAGCAACTAATGCTCCTGTATCCCAAATCCTGTCAAATTTTCCAATATTTGCTCTGAAAATATCAAAAAGGTTGCAACTGTGCAAAGAACTGTTCCCTGAAGAACTCTTGAATACTTTAGCTCCAAGAATTTCCATGATTGGTTCTTCTGAGTAAGAAAGATTCTGCTCTGTAAAAAATTCCCATATCTCAAGCTCACTGATTTCCACACCAGCTACACTGTGTCCTTGGTCTACAAACCATTTCACCTCAACTGCTTTCCCACAAAAAGAATAAAAATACCCTCAACACTCTCGCCTTTAAGGAAAATATTCAAATGCTTCTTTAATAGCTGGTGTCCTTGCTCTTGATGAAATGCCGTTCTTCCAGAGTTAGTACTTGGTTTTTCTGTACCTCAGTATTGGGGTACTCTTTAATATCAAGTAAAGTTCTTGTATCATCCACAGTTTCATGGATACCTTTGTCTTGCAAGCAGATGTCTCTAATGCCTCGCTCACCTCCCACTGCCTACCACTGGCTCAGTATAGAACCGTGCACCCCCATGTCCTCCCCACACCATGCCTCGGTCCCCACCTGATGACCTTTTCTAACAGATGCCACATAAAGAACCCTGAGTCCAGCCTAGCTAAGCTCTGAACTTCACCAAACCTTGGCCAGGCAGGACCCAGCTCATAGGAAGCCCTCATTTCCAGAGAGAAGATAACCAGAAGTTGTTTCCCATGTAGTTTTAAGAAAAAAACGAATCACGCAAAATAACTTTTATTTAAATAATAAATAATTTGTTATAATATTATAATTTACTTAAAAGCCACCATTTCTAGTTACAAGCTGGGTTCAGGCTACATTTAATCAAATCTCTACTACTTTTCTAAATAAAATTGACCTTGATGACAAGCGGGCTGTAGAAATTCTCTGGGAACAAAGATGCAGCTCTCCTTCAGTAAGGCAAAAAGAGGACTTGGTACTTCAAGAAGGTTTACAGAGGCTTCTTGCTAAACATGGCAGATTCAACATGTATCTGCTCCTTCCCTAAACTTGCTGAAAGGCGAGCAAAGAATAAAGCAAAGATAGAAAAAGACAGGGAGAACAGGAGAAGCTGCAGATGTCAACAGATTTTTGGAAGATGGAAAGCAGATGCAGGAATTAGCAGAGCTGAGAAATCAGAAACCAAGCCCCTACCCAAGAGGACAGATCTTGCCACCGATGCTAGAAGAGTCAGCAGTTGGAGGCGGCAGCTACTGGGGAAGGCAGGGGAGAGGGTGGAGCTCAGAACAGGGAGGCTAAGGATAAGTCTGTATGAGGAGCGATTCTGCCCAGGGCTTCTCGCTTTTCCCATGCAGGACACTAACCTCGCCTCCATCACCCCAGCATTTTACGGGGAAACTGAGCCAGAAAGACTCCAAAGGAGAAGGGCAGGGTTCAGCACCGTGCTGAGACAGAGGGGTTAAGTGACAGTCTATGCATGGAGCCTCAGAAATCCCTTCCCCCTTCTGCCACTTGATCCCAAAAGCACTGTCACTCAGGTGTCCCTTCCCCACACTCTCCGCAGCCCTGGGCAGGAAACTGGTCCCAGAAAGAACTCCACAGATACTTCTGTTTGGGAGAATCCCCAATAAAATGGCTGGGTCCTCAGCTGGCCACTCTATAATGAAGGCCAGAAGTTGAAAAGTCCATCCACACACAGCTTCTGGAAGCTTTTGGTGACCTATTCTTTGATTTTAACAAACAGTCCATGGGTGACCAGTCTCTTGAGGAAGATTACGAAGTGGAAAGAAAGAGAGAATATATCAAATTTAAAAAAAGAAAGAAAAAGAAAAAGGAGACAACTCAAAGGAATGAAGGTAATGCAGGAAACAGGAAAAAATAAACTTCAAAACACTATCATTAATCTCAGAGATATAAGATGTTAGATCCGTGAAAAAATAAGAAGTTATTTTAAAAAGCTCAATGAGAAAACAAGAAAGAGAGCTCTTGGAAATTAAAAATATAAGAAGTGAAATCTGAAATTCAACGGAAGGGTTGAAAGGAACAGGGGTAATATCCCAGGAAACAGACAAAAAAAAAAACCAAGGTGATTGAAACTAGGAGAAAAAGGATACAAATAGTGAAGTATCTGGTCAAAAGATCCCACACTGACTAATAAGAGAGAATGAACAGAAGGAATTATGGGGAAAAAAATAACAACAACAAAAAATTTTCCAGAACTGAATTTTGAGTTTCTATATAGAAAAAGCCTCTGAGCACCAGCAAAATAGATGGAGGGAGAACCCCACACCAGGGTATCTGACTGTGAAATGTCCAAACAATGGGGGCCAAGAGACAATGTTAACACCCTCCAGAGAGAAAGCAAACAGGGCCACACGAAATGTCAGGAAGTAGAATTGCAGAGATTTTTCAAGAGCAACATTGGAAGCTTGGAAACAGTAGATCAACTGCCTTCAAGGTACTAAGGGGGAAGAAAAGAGATTGTCAGTCTAGAATTCTATGTCCAGCCAGACTATTAATCAAGTGTGAGAATAGAATTAAAGTTATTTTCAAACATGCAGTGTCTGAAAAAAAATCAACCTTCTCGGCACCCTTTCTCAAAGAAACTCAGAGAGAGAAACAAAAACCAGGATGACACTCCAAAGAGATGGGGTTTCCCAAGCACGCAGCTGTACAGGGGCCCCAGCAATCACTTTAAGGGGAGTAGGAGTGTGGGCACTCGAGAAGGTTTGGTGGAGTAGAGATGGAACAAGAGGATTACCAATAGATTCGGCCATATGAAAAGAGTATTTGAAGGAATTTTACAAGTCAATAGGGATTTGGCAAGGATTTGTAATAACATCATAGAATGCAATGCAGCCAAAAAAAAAAAAAGAGGCAATTATGACCTCTAGAAGTTGTGCAAAAAAAGTGTAATTATTATGCACGACTTGGTTAAGCAGCGAACAATATTATTAATAATAAAACAAACAGTAAACTATATTAGAACAGAAAAGGGCATTTCTTCCATAATAAGAAGAAAAGAGCCAAGGTCAAAACTGAAAAATCAACAAAGAGCAGTATAAGAATTTATTTAGAAATTTACTTAGTAATTTATGTATTTCAGGAAGTACATACCTGAAGAAGAGTCGGAAGTGTTGAGCTTCGGGTGGGTGGAAAGGGCAGGAGCAGATAATTGCTGTTTTATTTGATGTATCTCATATGGGCTCTGTTTGACTTTGTGAATAACATGCATCTCATTGATAGATTTTTTAAATGTTTCAAAAATAAATATTTGCAAAACAAAATGAAAACAAAAAGAATTACTGACTGCCCTCAAGTGAATCAGACAAGAATTCTCTAGAACCTTAATTCCCACAAGCATTCCAGATAAGTAGGGCACTTCTCTCTGGTGAATTCTGGCTTCCGTGAGTCCGGGGACTGTGGCCTGAGCAAGCAGGTGAGAGGCACACCCCTAGCCTGATATTAAAGCTCCATCTTCCTGATCCCCACTAACCCACCAAGCCCTCCCCTAGCCATCCAAGTTGGTCTACTCAAACCTCCAGACACACCACACACATTCTTGCCTGGGGGCCTTTGTGCATGCCTCACTGGCTGCCTCCCCCATTTTTAAAGGTCATCTCTAAGCTCTTCTGAAAATGCCTCCCCTGCCCACAGCCCCCAGGGACGCCTTCCTTCTCTGAAGAACGCCCTGCGTGTACACGCGCGGGGACCTGGTAGGGGCGACCTTGAGCTGTTTTTTCACACTCACCACCCCCAGCTGGCTGAGCTACTGTCTTACTGTCTGTGGATCCCCACGCACCACGCTTGGAGCTGGCATTCAGTAAAGACCTCATTGACTGACTGTTGGAGGAACTAAGGAGAAACAGTAGCTTATGGGGACAGATGCAGTGAGGCTGGTTAAGTGAAATTGAGTGGGAAGGAAAGTGGCAAGGAGGGCTCAGGTGAGCTCTGGGTTTTAAAGCTGTGGCTTGGCAAGGGCAGGTCAGATGGGGCGGGCTGGCCAGCGTCCTCCCCATCAGGTGCGGGTGGAACCTCTCCCACCACGAGGAATAGTAGGGACATCCCTCCCACAAGCCTCTCCTGACGTGAGGATGCCCACCCTGTGAGAGGGAGCCTTCGGATTTGTGTGGAGTCTCGTTAGGAAGAGGCCTGACTGAGTCCCTTAGCCCAGAGAGGGAGACACTCCCCTGCAACCTGTGTCGTCTAGTCAAAGCACTGCGACGTGAGAGCGGGTGCCCTCTCTCCAGAATGGGCAACAAGAGAAAGGCGAACAAAAATTCCTGTTTCTCCCATAACATTTCAGGCAATTTCTACCTGCAAAGGGCCTTTGGCTTCCGTTTGAGGACACTGTATCCCCTCATCTCCATCCCCAGAGGGCTCTCAGTCTCATCAGAAAGAAATCGAAACCAGGAGATGCCCATTCAGGGACCCCTGCCTCTCCTCAGCCTTCTGTCATGTGTGGCCTGTGAAAGTAACAGATAATAGCTGTTCTGTTTGGTCTCCAAGACTAGAGGAGTGAAGCTGTAAGTGTGGAATATCTGGCCCCATGACAAGCTAATGATTAGTGATATCTGAACAACACTTAGATCCCAAAATGCCCCCGTCAATAGACAACCTACAATTTTTCTCATTAGAGTTAGTCCTTTGGGTTAAAAAATAATCTCCAGATGTCCCCGATTACTGTATCCGTTTATATTTTCCCAGGGCTGAAATGCCATCAATTGCTAGATTCATCATGAGCTAAATAACATTTTTAGGGAGTGGGGAGAAGGAAGGGTCTCCCAGAAACAAACAAACAGAACATCACACTAAAGAATCACAGCGAGCGTAAGACCCGATTCGTTTCAGAAATGTGAAGAGAAACACATTTACATCTTAGAATTCGGGAAATTAGCATCCCCTGAGAGCTGGCCGAGAGCATCGCCTTCAAGGAGGGGCTGGGACATGAGGGAGGCAGGACAGGCTGGGGAAGGGGACCCAGGCCCAGCCTTGCATGGCTGGGGCAGGGCGCCCATGGTGTGGGGCTTGCCCAGTGCCCACCTGGCACACACTAGGCACAAGAGGTGCTCCACAAGTGCTGGGGGTCTGGTGGCTGATTCGTGCCTCGTGGGCAGGAAGCCCAAACAGGCTGACAGCTGGAGAGTAGGTGGATCAGAGGACGGAAGAAACCACACAGCCCCACGGGGAGGATAAGGTAAGGGAGAAGCAGAGACTCGGGGGCCCGGGGCCATGGGGAATTGGGTGGAGGTAACAGTGTTGAAGGTCCCAAGTCTCTAGAATGTTTATCGACATTCATGTGGCAAATGACAGAGTGGAGATTTGAACCAAGGTCTTCTCTGAAAGCCAATTGTCCTTGGGAGGGAGGGGGCAGAGCCAGAGACTAGGACACTTGATAAAGCAGAGATGGCAATGAGGGGACCTCCCAAGGAAGAGGGCAGTGCAGAAATGGGGCCAGGACATCCAGAGGACACACTGGGCCCAGCCGTGGTTTCCTCTGGACGAGGGGCAAGGGGAATGTAGCCAAGTGGGCTGGAGGAGTCCCAGGGCGGGGCCTGGGCAGGAGCAGAGGGGCCAGGCCAACAAGCCGGAATGCTGGAGACAGCAGAGCCAGGAGGCCTAACAGACGCTTGTTCAGAGCAGGCAGCCTCCTGAGCTGGAGGAACATTCTAGCTGTCTTCTAGTCTGGACCAATGTGATCACCACAAAGTAAAGTGGCTTTTGTCCTCAAGACTCCAGGGCCGAGAGGTGCTGCCTTCAAGCCCTTAGACAAATGAGGAAAAAGGAAGAACAGGCTGTATTATAGGGCAAGGACAAGGGTGGGGACCCGACATCTCCTCAGGCCATCCTGCCACCAAGCGAGGCCGTCCCTGGTGACAATCGACTTCTTCCGGTGGGCCGGCCCAGAGTCCCTGTTGCAGGCCCACCAGCTCACCGGGGCTGAATCTCCCCACTGCTCCCAGGGCCGTGGGACCCTGGGAGAGCAGGGGAGGAGCCAAACCCTCCGGGCCTCCAGGGGAGCCAGCCTGACATGCCCTACCCTCCCCAGGCCAGTTCCCAGGGTGTCAAATTCCCCGCTGTCACTCGGTTCATTGACCCAGCATT
>NW_006442107.1:6060068-6060810 GCF_000325575.1 Pteropus alecto
AGTTGGCGAGGAGTGGAGAGGGTGCTGGGAAGGCCAAGGGGGCTCCCTCGCGAAGGCCCCAGGATGGTGTGGGGAGAGAGGACGGGGCAGCCTGCTGGCAGAGACCAGGGACCAGAAGCCTCAGCCTTGTCACTGTTGAGTGCTTCCTTAAAGCTAGGGCTGGAATCAGAGGTTATTCTTTTCCGGAAATCCAGCTCTCAAGTTGAAACCCAGTCTTTGAAAAAGCAAATTTTTGTGCTCCTGAGGCCTTCCACGACCAAAGAGGCTTTCAGAGCCAGGCAGGGTTATCTGGTGTGAGAACTCTGTGCTGGAGGCCAGGGTACCTCCCCTCATGTCACATCTGGATGGGACATTAAATTTCTCCAGGCTCTAGACATGTAACTCACAATGAGGACACCTGATCCTACACACCTGCTAAAATCTCTCAGCTGGCTGGGGCCACACCCTTCTTCTGGCCAGGCCTCTCATCTTGCTCATAGGAAGATGTTTGTGAACCAAATGTCCCACAGATGAACAGCCCAGACCCAGGTATCCTGCCCCTACCCTTTCTTGAGATGAGTACATGAGTCTTCTGTTGCCATGTCCAGCATTTGAAGTGGGCTGGAAGCAGTGAGAAGCAGGGCAGACCAGTGCAGACCTTCAAAATCTACATTATTCCTAACGCCCAAGTCAGAGCATTTCATAACATACCCCAGCTCCCCTCTTGCATGCTCTCTCTCCCTCTCTCTCTCTCTCTCTCTCT
>NW_006442107.1:6060855-6098028 GCF_000325575.1 Pteropus alecto
TCCCTGCCTGCCTGCCCACCCGCTCCCCACACTACATGATCTTCCCTCTCTCCTCTCCCAGGCCCCCAGGGGCCTTGCCTGCCTCTGGGCCTGCAATGGCTATTCTCTGTCCCCTGGTCCTGCTACCCTACCTCAGTGGACAGTCGCATCGCCCAGCTGAAGGAGACTCCTCTCTCCATTGGATGTGTGGCATCAGCCTATGCTACTTGACATCTTATTTGTGGACAAATCTTATCTCCAATAATAAGCTGTGAAGTGAGTGCTTTCGGGGCAAATACCATGCAGTAAACGTCCTTTGTTCTTAGAAGGGGCTTAGGAATCTTCCAAGATAGGGAGGGAGGGGAATGAGAGAAAAATGAGAGAATTGAAGAAAAAGGAAAAGAGAAAGAGGGAGGGAGATGAGAAGAAGACAGAGAGGAAGAAGGAAGGAAAGAAAAGGAAGAAAGATCTCCGTTATCTTAAAAGAGAGTTAAGTATCAAATTATTAGCTTGTAAGGAGATATGATTCTTCATGGAATCATCGAATATTCAAGCTGAGTCAGGCTCAGAGATCATACAGCCTTTGTTCTACAGGTGAGGACCCCGAGGCCAGAAAATGTGGGATGGTTTGCCCAAGTGCTCTCGGGTAGTTATGTCTCAGTTGGGGCTACAGTTCAGGGTTCCTGAGTCCCAGGGCAGGGTGCTGTCCCCTGGCCTGCCACTTCCGAGTCCCCCACTCCCAGCACCCAGATCCTCGCATGTACTTATACATCCACTTGCCCAGGAATGACATGCCCTGGTGGTCCTACCTCCCCTCCCCACGCCCCAGCCCTCCCCCAAGCACCTCCAGGAGGAAGCCCATTCCTGCCTAAGGAAGTGACTAAGAAATAGCGGGAGAGCAGCTGCTGGTGCCCATGGGAACGGTTTTGAATGTCTTCTATGGGGGATGCTGAGGAGCAGGTGTGGTGAGTGAGACTGCTTAAGTTCAGTCCAGTCCACCTTGGCCAGCAGCTTCCTCCCATTTCCTAAGAAAATGTCCATGACAAGCTCCAGCTCAATGGAGGAAGCCAAAGTGTTTCCAGCCCATTGGGTGCTTCTGTCACAAGGCAATTCCAATGGGGCCCCTGGAAATCCTCATGCGAAAGACTTCATTTATATTTAGTCTCCTACATTTCACAGGGTTTTACCGATGAAGAAAGATAACAGAAACTTCTGGGGTACTGGCACCAATTCTGGACACCTCGTATTAACATGGACACAGGTCAACCGGACTCTAATGATGGAGACCAGGGCTGTGAGGGGATTCAAGTTGTCTGATATGAGGAACGGCTGAAGAATCTAAGTGTGAACAAGGAAGAGGAGACTCTGGGCCACGTAATAGCCACAGTCAAGGGAGTAAGCTCTTTCTGGTAGATTTGGATCAACATAAGGAAGACATTTCTTAGACCATCACTGTGTCTCTCAAAGTTCCTTATCATTGAGGATGTTCATGCAGAGGCCAACTAATTGCCCAGCAGAGGAGCATGGACACCAGTGTGGGAGATGGCCTGGAACACCTCCAGGTTCCATTCTAAGCTCACCATGAGATGATACACATTCACTGCAACATCTACCCCCCTGCTTGATCGTAGTTAGGCCAAACTGGCCTATGAAGGCACAGACGCTGGCCTGGGTGATGGAGGAAAGAAAGGAGGAGCATGGCAGCAAGGAGAGAGCAAGCCTGAGTACTCGGGGCCCAAGTTTAGAAGCCTGAGCCCACGTGCAAGGAGGAGACGCAAGCCACAGGCAGATGTCCAAAGACAGACCCCCTGTTATGCTCAATGTGGCGCCCTCTTCCAGGAGCCTCATCTGCCGCTGCACTGATACAGCTCGGAATTCTGTTTCCTGTATCTTCTGAGCCTCCCAATGGCCTATACTGACTTCATCAGCCTGGGACGCATCCAAGTTCATGTGACTAGGAAACGCATCCTTTGTGATTCATTCAGATGCAGGATGCTTGGAGAGGTAACACGGGAAAGACGGGTGAGGGTACGTTGTGGGGAGCCTTGAATGGCAGGACCAGGGGTCTGGGGTATACTTCATGAACTAACTGCTTGACTACAGATCCGACAAATCAGAGATGAAGAATATGGAGAATGGGCTGTCCTTCCTGGCTTCCTTACCTACTCCAGGTAAATTGGTTTAACCTCTTTTGCTCCAGTCCAATCAACCCCAAGAGGCCTATTCTCTGGCTTGGCTCCTTGGGCTGCCAGAGGTCTGCTTTCCTCCCTCTCCATAGTTCGGTTCCCTGACCACTGGAGGACACAAGGGGCCTGGAAAGGAAGTGATATGCCCTCAGGGATCCCTTACAGCCAAGAACAGCTTTGTGAATGCTTCCCCAAGGCCAGCCTTTGATCTCTAATGAAAAGCTCAGCTTCTTCCAAGAAAATGAATTCCTGGCTCTCAAGATACTGATGGGCAAGGAAGCCTACTCGCCCAGGGCATGATACAATCAAACAGGAAACTTCTAGCAAGCATCAAAGGGCCAGTATTTGGATCCAGTTGCTGTCAGGGGCCAGAAGTAGGGGAAAGCAGTGGTGGGGGTGGGAGGTAGGGAGGGTACCTGGCTAGAAACAGGCTGCAATGACAGAAGAAAACCCCCGTGGGCAATGGGACAGTCTTCTGGGCATCGTCCATCCCAGAATACACCTTTTCTCCATTTAGTGCCAAAGAGGTATAAAAACATTCCCGCCACAGCCACAAAATTTGTCGAGGGGATCAATGCGGGACCTGGCTCTGTCTGTCTCATTTATTTATAGCCCTAGTGTCTGGCACAGATGCTAATACATAGTAAGAACTTGCTGAATGAATGAATGAATGAATGAATGAATGAATATGAACAGTTGCTCATACAGGAAGTAGCATCTTGCTTAAAAGTCTTGGTAGTATGCAAAACAGCTGCCTCCCAGCATTTAGCACTGGTGGGTTTGCAGAGGAACAAATGTAACTAAAGGAACTAAGATGTAAAGTAGAAAGACTAACCGAGGAGACAACGGAAACAGAAAGACTGGGAGTTTTCAGTGAGTATCAAGGCCCAGTTACAAGTCCAATGTGGACCAGGAAGGCCCAGTGCACAAGATAGTTGGTGTGAATCACAACCGGCTAACTCAGAGGAAGAGGCGGGTCAGAGCCAGAGACCCCTCCTCCGACCATTCCTGACCCAGGAGGCCGGTGGGGGTCTGTGCTGTGCATGGCGATGGCTGCAAACCACGTGTAGTTCCTCCTAGGTTATGAGTTCAGTTATTCTTGATAAAGACAAATTTTTTTAATAAAGCAAATCCCCAAGCCCCGACAACTTCCACAAAGTGGCAGGACAGCCACGTTAGCATCGCCTGTTGCCCCGAACAGGCAGACCAGCTTCAGAAACCCACTTCGACTGGGACTCCTCCCACTGAGGTTTGCAGATGCACGATTCACTTACACAAAGGCCCTGGGGACATCTGGGACAGGACTGGTGGCAAAGTAACATCACTCCCCTGCCTCCCGTTCCCCCAGGAGAACTGTGTTTCCTCTGACTACAAGCCCTCTTGCTGGCCTCTGCCCTGCTCCAAGCCTGGCTCTCCCTCGGGACCCATTCGCTCTGAACTGCAAAGGACAAAAGTTTAGACTGTGGCTCTTCTCAGCAGCAGTTATGTTTTGGCAAGATCGCATCATGAAGTTGTAACGGTGGATTTCAGACAGTAGCCAGTGAGTCTGGGCACTGTGGGAGCTCCCGGCCTCCCTGTGCCCCAGAAATCAAATCACATCAGCGAGTGCATATCTGTTTGCTTTCAGAGGGAGCCAGAGGCAAGTAAATTAGATTCCCAACCCTTACTGCTCATAGACAACTCAGTCTAACACCTGGGGGTATGGTGTGGTATGCGTGTGCGTGTGTGTGCGTGTGCGCGCGTGTGTGACAGAGACACACAAGACAGAGAGAAGGCAGTGAGAGGGGATGTTGGATGAAATATGCGAGAGGAGAAAGGAAGGCAGGAGAGAGACAGCTGTAAGAGAGGACGAGATGCCTGGGGAAGGCAGAGCCATAGGTGTCTCAGAACTGTCAAATCCCAGCAGCAAAGGCCCACCTCAAATCACCTCAGGTGACTCTGCCATCCCCTCACCTGCCCCTGGCTTGGCCTGTAACCGTGGCTGCCTCTCCCTGCCCGAGTGGCCCTTTCCGGGCAGGCCTGGTCCAGCTGCTCCTGTCCACTTAGCTCGTTGCTTCATATCCTGTGTAGTGATCAGTTTAGGCCAATGTCCCTTCAACCAAGTCACTCCAGCTGGACTGACAGCCCCTGCAGGCCAAGACTGTGCCTGTTTCCATGAAGGATGGCCCCGGGGAAGCCCTCAGGAGAGCAGCGGAAGCACCTGGCTTCCTAACTCTGCGCTGCAGCCTTCTGATCTGCAAAATGAGCATGCAGCGCCTCACCTGCCCACCTGGCAGAGGGAACACTATGAGACTCCATCTGTGGAAGTGCCTTACGGAGGACAAATGCTTCTCACCCTCCACCGGTCCCTGCCCAAGGCTGGCTTCAGAGGTGGGGCTAAGAGAACACTCGCTCCTCCCAAGTCCCCTCTCTCCCCATCGAACTCCAAGCATGGTCTGGAGCAAAGTGCCAGGCAAGGAAGAGTGGCCAGGCCACCCAGCAACAGGCCACCCCAGGGCTCCCTGCCAACAGAAGCACCCTGGCTAGCCTCCTGCTCCTGAGATGAACCCAGAGAGAGTCATGGTCCAGTAATAGCATTCCCACTGGAGCCAAAAATTCTCCAGGAGGGAGTCACTGCTTTGGATTTAGATTAAGCATTTCTCTCTCTCTCTCTCTCTCTCTCTCTCTCTCTCTCTCTCTCTCTCTCTCCTGCTCAAGAGGCAAATGCCCCCAAGAGAGCAACACATAAATTCCTAACACTGACTTGCAAGGCTTTCTGTCTGTCCAGAGAGAATGGACAACCGTGGAGATGTTGAGTGAGGTGGCAAGGCTGGGAGAGAGAGGCTAACTTTACCCCTTTCACAGGTCTGCGCCAGCACCCTGAGAATGAAGATAGCCAGACAGCTCTTTTTCTGGATATGAAACTATCTGGTCACATGCATTTGATTGGCAATTGCATTTGATTTTGAACTTGACTTATCCACTCACCAAGTATTTACTGCATGCCTATTATGTGCCAGGCACTATTCTAGGTGCTAGGGATGCAGCCATGACTAATGGTCAAAAATCCTTGCCCTCATGGGACTATGGTCAAGTTCTGCACTGTCTAGGGTAGTTACCATCTGTGACTGTTCCGCATGTGAAATGTGGCTAGAACAAATTGATATAGGCTGCCAGTGTAAAATATTAGCAAGACTTCAAGCCTTAGTACCAACAAAATAATGCAAAAAAAAAAAAAAAAACCTAACAACTTTGCAAATTACTTAAATGTTGAAATGATAAGATTTGAATATGTGGAACTAAATAACATATATTATTAAAACAAATGTCACCTGTTTCTTTTTCTTTTTTTAATGTGACTGCTAGAAAAATTTAACTTACGTATGTGTCTTACATTATATTCCTATGGTACAGCACTGGTCTAGACGATAAGTAGATACATAAAAAAAATACATCATTTATTGACAATAATGTTAAAAGCTGCAGAGAAAACTGAAGCAGGGAAGGGGATGAGTGGGAGATGTTTTAACTTTAGATAGGATGGCCAGGAGAGCCTTCACTGAGAAGGTGACTTCTGCATAAAGAGCTGAAGGAGCATGAAGATAAGGGAAGAGCTTTCCTTGCAGATGGAACTCACATTTAACCGCTCTGTGGTGAGAACATGCCTGGCTTTGGGGAGAACATCGGAGACCAGTGTGGTTGGAGCAAAGTGAAATGGGGGGAGTGGTAGGAGTTTAGGTGAAACAGATATTGGGGGCTCAGGGGAACAGATAGTGCAAAACCTCATTGGCCGTTATAGGACGTTAGCTTTTACCGTGAGCGACATTGAGCCAAAAGAGGGTGTCTGAGCAGAGAAGTGACAAGATTCAACTCACTTTGGCTTCTGCTTTGAGAACAGGCTATAGGCATAAAATGGAAAAAGCAGGGACCAAGAGAGAGTCGATGCTTTCTTGGACCAAGGTGGGAATGGGGCAGAGGGAAGAAGAGGTGATCGGACCCAAAACGTATGTCAAGGGTAGTGGCAACCAGATTTGCTGATGAATTGGACCTGGGACATGACAGACAAAGACTCCAGATCTTTTGTCCTGAGCAACTACATACGTCAAGGGTAGTGGCAACCAGATTTGCGACGGATTGGACCTGGGACATGACAGACAGGGGACAAAGACTCCAGATCTTTTGTCCTGAGCAACTAGAAGGGTGGTGTGGTTGATGGTTTGCAAAAGTAGCCCAAATTCCTCCCTTCTGGCATGTACCCTTCTTGCAAGGTGACTTTACATCTCCTCCCATCAAGAGCTGGGGTCTATGTCTCCACCTTTTGAATCTGTGCTTGGCTACATGACCAACTTTGGCCAATAGAATGTAGAGGAAATGACATCATTGCCAGTTCTGAACCTGAGCCTGAAGAGACCTTGACCTCTCCACTCTCTCTCAGACGCCTGCATCTACCACATGAACAAGCCCAGGTTAATCTTCTGGAGGATGAGAGACCATGTGCAGCAGAGGTAAACTGTTCTAGATGAGGCCATCCTAGACCAATCTGCTCCAGCTGACCGTAGATGTACTAGTGAGCACAGATAAGACCAGAAGAACTTCCCAGATGAGTTCTTTGAGCCTAACCTAAATTATCAACCCACTGACTTGTGAGCTGAAAAAATGGTTGTTTTCGTAAAGTCAAGCTTTGGGGTAGTTGTTACACAGAAAAGCTAACTGATACAGAGATGTTGCCATTTAGTGAGTTGCAGACTCAATTTTGAGTTATGTTCTCATTGTTTTGAATATGAGTCTGGATGCTTAGAGAGCAAAATCCTTGTCTTCTCTCCCTGCAACACCCAAAGCACTCTCGGGAGAGGGCTGGATAGAATCTGGGTGCTCAATGCACACTTACTGGGTGGATGGATGAATAAATAGATAGATGAATGACTTATTAATTAGCTCCCTAAGCACAAGCCAGAGGTCCCTGAGTCACCCTTTCCCTGACAAAGCCGGAGAGCTTTAAATGCCTTCTCTCTCTCTCTCTCTCTCTCTCTCTCTCTCTCTCTCTCTCTCTATCCCTGTTGCTCCCTAGAGGGTTTGCAGTTAAACCTCAATTTCCTAGAGCTTTCATCAGCAATAGCAACAGAGAATTGAAACCCACAGTTCTGTGTGTTTCCTTGAGAATGTGAAACACTGATTTTTAGCCTGTTTTGACCTCCCACACCCAGCCTTTCCCCAGATGTGCTGGCAAATAGACAAATCAATTTTTTTGAATTTTTCTTCCTCTCCACCCCCATGACATGTTAATTAGCAGGGAAAATGCCAACAGCAAAGTCAAAAAGGCTGAGGACAATCCCCAGCCCTGAGTAACCAGCTGGTGCTGCACTAGATGTCCTAACTCTTCCATGCAAGCTTGGTGTCCATTTCCAGGGCTTTGGGCACTGCTTTCTGCCTCCCTGCTGTCTTTCCTCCACCCCAGGTGCTCCGGATCCCCAGGAATCCACTTTAGTTGCTCTCTGATGCCGACAGTAATATCAGTACATCACATCATATCACCTCTTACAAAGCATTTCCCAAATTCAGCCACGCGACCATCCAGCACAGTGAATTGATTATAGGAGCGATCCCCACTTCAGAGTTGAAGAAACTGAGGTTCGGAGGGTTAGACAGACTTACCTAATATCACTTGGCCCCGGAGCTGGGAATTTGGAGCCTGGTGTTCTGATTCCAAGCCTGTCTTTCTTTCACAGTCAGTACCATCAAAATGTTCTCAATAAAAGGCCACCAAGTACACTGAGGAAGGGACCTCTTACAGATTGCTGGCGAGGTTATCATCTTAGGTCTCACATGGGCATCTAACTGGTGTCAACTCTGGCCAAGGTCATCCAGGCCCAGGAGAGGGGGCACTTTGAAGAGACGCAGGAGCTCTCCCAGGCCCTGAAACTGCCCCGCCCCCATTTCCTGGGCTCCAGGTGTCATCTGAAGGCAGTAGGGGTGTCCATGAGCCAAGAATTAAGGTCTATCTTGCCAGGTTCTTAGAGGCCCCTCAGGACTTGTGGCTCAGATCAGGCCCTGGTCCCATACACATTCTCTCGCTGCCCCGGTGGAAGTGTATGCTCCTTCTTTGTAATACTATGGTGGCACAAAATTAAGATCTTTACTGGGGGCAAAAAGGCCCCTGATGAACCTAATACGGTCTTACATGGCCCTTCCCAGCTACCGCTACACCCCTCCCTCTCCATGGGCGAGGAAGCCATGAGGAGCGATGAGGAACATGTACTGTGTTTGCTCTTCTGGAGTCTGAGGGGTGTGGGGAGGGGGGAGATCGGGGGTGACTATGAGCTTGTGCGTGTGAGCATATGTGTGCACACACACACATACCTTAATACCTACAACCTGTCCCACGACCTGCTGGGATTAGTTAGGCATACACACAGTCCTGGTTCACCAGGTCAATTATTTTGTATTAAATACTTGCTTTATACTCAACACAATATAGGAGGAGTGAGGTATTTTGCCTCAGGGAAGCAGTGAGACGCGTCTGCCTGGGGAGTCAGGCCAGTCGCATTCAAGTCTGGTCCCAATCAGCCACTCACTGTGGGGTCTTACGCAAGCAGCCGACCTCCCCGAACTTCAGCTCCTGAGCTGCACCGTGGACATAAGGATATTGCCTTCTCTACCTCCTGGATCGTCGTGGATTCAGGTGAGATATGTGGAGGTAAGGTGCTTTGGAAATTGTGAAGTGACTTAAGACCTATGAGACCTGGTACTAAAGATGTTCCAACCGCATTTACGCAAGAGGAGCCTGAGGATCCTGCAATAGCTTGAATTAAACTACGTGGTTTAGATTATAGTGTATGCGCCGCAAAAGCCAATACACAGATGATTTCTGGAAGGATCCATGAGATCCGACAGCAATGGTTTCCTATGAGGAGAGAGCCTGGGTGACTGGGGGCAGGGGAGGGAGGGGATGTGGTTTTTCTCTGTATGTGTATTTATGTGTCCACATGTGTATGTGTAGATATGTGTGTATAGTATATATATGTGTGTGTGTGTGTGTGTGTGTATATATATATATACATCTTTTTGTATCATGTGTGTATGTTACATGGTTTTAAAATATATGAGTTGCTTTAAAAAACAAAATAACAAATGTAAGTAAAGCAAAGTAGAAAATGTGGTCGATCTTTAGTTCTGTCCCCTTTCTCATCCTCCCACCTTCTTGGGCCCAGGTTTCTAAGGCCTCCAACAACTGTCTGCATCTTCTTTCCCCAAATTTTAACTGTCCTCTCCCCAATTAAGAGATAAGTAAACTGAGATGCAAAGAAAGTGAACGACCCGCTATCGCCTATCCCAGGTCACGGACGAACACAAGGTGGATTTGGACTCAGTTCCGGAGAGCTCTATCAGGCGCCAAAGTCAGAAGGTGTCCTCCGACCCAACTCAGATCTGCTTGAAAGCCGAAAGAAGGCCCCACGAAGTGGCGTGAGCTCAGGCACCGTGGGACAGGCTAGAGCAGACATACTCTGGGGCAGAGGGTCTTCCCAGGACCCCTCAGGTGTCACCGCATGTCTACTTCTAAATAAGGCTGGGCTTGAGTGATGCTGCTTTCTAAAAGGCGTTTGGGGTATAAACTTGAGAATCAGTGCCCTTGGAAAGGGTTGAGGCAGCCCACCTTATTCTAGTGCCACTCTCGAGAGAAGAGGTCCTGGCGGGGTTCCCAGCTCGCAATGTTTTAACCAAACAATTTTGAAACCTGAGTTTAAGACCTGCCACCCGAAGCCACAAACTTGAACAGAGTGCCACAGAGCCTAGCTCCCCCTGGCTAGGGCAGGGAGACACTTAGAACACCTCCAGCTACTCAAAGACAGGGCTGTGTTTGAAGTTGAAGAATCCCTATTCTATGCATCGAAGGCTTCGGGAATTTTTGAATGTTTTGAGGACCCTCATCAGGGAGACAGAAAGGATCTGCCAGTGACCTTGGCCAGAAGATCCCCTTTGGGTATCTGTGTCCTCATCTATAACAGGGCACAGTGATTCCTAGACAACAGGTGTGACATCTGGAGCATGGAAGGTGTTCACTCTACTGGCTGCTAACAGCATCTCCATTTCCATGACAGCTCCAAGCTTGAGGTGTCCTTGTCCTTCTCCAAGAGTGGAGGGTAGTCAGGACCACCAGCAAGTGCCCTTCCTGTCTTCTCTGGGTCCCCTGGAGAGGGAATATTTCACAGCCAACCTGTGGCTCAGAAGCCCCTCAATCAGAGGCTGCAGCTGCTGGGGGAAGCTGAGAAGAGGAAGCGCAGCAAGTGAGAAGAAACAGACAAACAAGGCAGTGTCACCAGCAGTGTGACTGAGAGCTCTGGCATCCCTGGAGCCCTCCCCACCATCCTGGGCTGCACACAGTTGTTGGAGGCCTCTGCTCAGCTCCCAGAGGGACATTTGACAGGAAGGTGCCTGCTCTTTGCTCCGACTCCCGCCTGCTGTCTCAAAGCTTGACAGGCAGTTGTGAGTTGCTACCAAGAGTCAAAGACAGTGGCAGATTGCAGACAACCAGGGACATGTTTGCCTGCAAGCTTAGTGGTGGGCCTCTGACGCTGCCAGGCAACCCAGGGACCAGGGCTGTGGGCCCGCCTCCAGCCTGCTGGGCAGGCAGCCCAAACCAGCGCATGTCCCTTTGACCCCACAGCCTCTGGAGTCTACCCTTCCCCAAACCAGAACATGTGGTTGTGTTAAGATTCATGGGCAGTTGTCCAATATGAGATCTGATTTTGAAGGATAGGGTTGGAGAGATTTAAACCCCAGAGGGGGGAGGGGGCTGCTTTGGGATTCTCGAGGCTCAGAGATGAGCCATTCTCTCCTGCTGAGCTCTGAGATCTGCACTTGGGGAAGAGAGGGCGTTTAAAAATAGCATGACTGACTAGAATACCTCTGCTCCCTGCCTGCTGCAAGTCAGATCCAATTACTCTGCTGACAAGAGGCTTTTAGCCCAAGGAGCCTGGCATCCTAGATGCCACTCCGGGGGCTGGACATCACGGGCCCCCAGCCCTTTCTCCCAGTGGGCATTCAAAGCTCTAGGAGAAAGGAACGCAAAGATCACACACACACAAGGCCCGGCCCCAGGCCATAATTAGGACACATCCAGCTGTTTGACTGAATCCAGTTTCCCTGAACACCCCCACTTTTGAGTGAATGGCCCCAAATATCTGACCCGTGCCTGAGATTTCACCAGAAGAGCTTCACCCCTCTTGAATGTGAAGGCTTTTTCAAGATTCTCCACCAAGATCCAAGGGACCTTCCCTGGAATGGGTACTCGATCACAGTTGGGGACACAATAGGATGTCAACTCCATGAGGCAGGACCTCTACTCTCTGGCTCACTGCTGACACACAGTAGCTACTTACCAAAATGTGCATTGAGATGAATGGATCAGCAATAAAGGAGACTTGGCAAGAAGATGCTCATGGCTCCAGGCAACCCCCTCTTAATTGCAAGGGTGAGAAATAATCAAGGTGAGCTATTGATGATGGCCACGTGGCATTGTCTCGCATTGTCTCGTTAACAAAGGCCAAGTGCAGAGGACCCAAGGAAATCTTGTCTCTTTCTCCAGTCTGCACCACTGCAGTTATCTTTCTGCGGACTCGCCCAACCCAAAGCGACTTGCCAAGGACCCTGCTAAACCAGCAAACGTTAGAGCTAAGGCTCCCTCCTGCAAGGCCTCGGTCCACCCATTCCATGCAGCTGTCCGCCCCTTGCTACTCTGATTCTCTCCCATCCTTAAACTCTCAAAATTATCAGATACTCAGGGGATGCAAACTAAGAGAGATGTCATAGGGTCAAAGGGTGTAAGGTGACTGAATCCACCGGGCATGTTTTGCCTGTCTTGTTTATGACACTTTTCACTTTCCACCCTATGCTTTGTCACAAGGAGATATGACTTAGCCAGTTCTCCAGGGTGGAGGCAGGGTCTTGATCATCTGCCACTCACGCACCCAGGAGACGTTTGATTAATAAATGTGTGTGTGTAGTGGGGCGGGGGGGGTTGGGTCCTGTAAACATTACAAAGACATGTGTAAAGAATCCAAGGATCACTTGCTGACCACTTTCACTAGCCTGGAAAAATTGAGGCAATGATGCATAAAGCAAGTTCACCATGTGCCACGCCAATGACGAGAATGGGAAGAACAAGCAGGACTTCCTCTTGGGTGGTGTTTACACTTCCTTTGTGACAGATTTCCATTTGTTCATTTGTCTGGGAGGCCCTCCCCCTCAGCTAAGCCCATGGATGATTACTGGTGATAGCTTTGAGTGTTTCCAGGCACGGCTCCAGGTCATAACCAAGATCTAGGCTCTATCAGCACCCTCCCAGGGTGAAATTGCCACCAAGTGTCAGGAGCCTTGTTAAGTTAAACATGATGATCCTTCAGCTGAAGGCCATAAGCAGAACCCTGGACAGCGAGTTTGCCCTCCAGTCTCACTTCCTAAGGGGTTCTGACCTTCACTGTAACACACACAGCTGACTGGCCTCCTTCTTTTCCTCTTCCATCCCGACTGTGGGAAGCCAGGTGTGTGTACACAGAAGTTGGATCAATGACAATTGCTGGCAAGACATTGACTACTTGGAACTCTCTCCCATTCATTCATACTCTATCTATCTGCCTATCTGTCTATCTATCTATCTATCATCTATCTATCTATCTATCTATCTATCTATCTATCTATCTATCTATCTATCTCATTAAGGGTAGCTGTAGAGGAGAAAAGCAAAGTTCAAGGACATGTGCAAGAAATCAAGCCTAGCTAAGCATTTGTTGCCTTAAGAAATAAGGCAGAGCAGGACCCCGATATCGTGTAGCTTTAGAAATGGAAGGTGTGTTGGTGGAATTGCCAAGACATCCCACACACCATCTCTCATCACATAAGTGAAATCACAGGGCCCACATCTTGGCAGTAGGATTATAATGTGGTGCAACCTCTATGGAGAGTGATTTGGCAATGGCTATGAAAATCACAAATGTACAACCGCTGGCGACTGACAATTTCCCTTGGCATCCTACAGATAAGTGCATACGACTCCATAAAGTACCAAATATGCACTGTCGCTTATAAGTGCAATACACGGAAAACAACTGAATGTCCACCAATAGGGGAACGTGTATTCAGAAAATAATGTGCAATCGCTAGAAAGAATGACCATGATCTTTGGGATGCCCTGAAGTGAAGAAAACAAGGAACCTGAAAGACCTTTCAAGAACATTTACTCTGAATCATTCATTTTATAGATGGGGAGGCTGAGACCCAGAGTGAGGAATGAGAAAGCAACCACTCTGTCTCTTAGCCTCCCACCCCAATATTTAATGACCCAGAAGAAGATAATTCTTTCTCTTTCAAATCCAAACTCTTATAGTGTCCTTACATTAGTCCATTTCCTCTTGCCCTGCCCTTAGCTAAACCAAGGAAGAATTCGTCACCACTCTTTACCTGCAGATGTGCCTCAAACCTCAAAGTGTCCTTCGATCCCTTCCTTCCCTTCATATCAGAAGATCACACCCATCGAACTGAACTTGAATATTCTAAATCATGGTGGCCGCTCCCCAGGATACCATGCTATTCTGGCCAAGGTCTCTCATATTGCTGTGCCTCTTTTTTCCCCTTTAAGTGGAATATAAACATACAGACTCTCCTCTTCTGAGAACTGGTAGAGGCATCAACATTCTTTCTCTCGATATTAAAGGCTTGTAGTTATAATGATGGCTGACATTTATATTGCACCCACAGAGTGCCAGACACCGTTAGATGCACATACATTATCTCATGTCATCCTCAGGACTCCATGGTGTGGCTATGGTTATTATCCCCACTTACCAACAAGGAAAACAAGGCACAGAGAGGGCAGCAACTTGCCCACAGAAAATCTTGAAGTAGGAAATGGCCCTGAAGGCAGCGAGGCAGTGAATAGAGAATTGAGACTTGAGACAGAAACCACGACTTGCAAAAAGGCCTGTGCAATGACTCATAAAGCAGATAAACGGCACACGCAGACTACCTAAACTCAAATTCTTTTGACACTAGCTCACTCACACCCATATGTTCCAAGATAAGACCACAGACACACTGATCTGACAGCAATTCCAAATAGGCTCTTGTGTGTTCTAAAGATATGACTTCTGACTGTTCCAGCAACCTGCTAGTTTACCAACTCCAACCCAGACTGTGCAATAGTTAACGCCAGCCCCCAAACTCTATAAATGCCCTCTTTAAAGCCCTCTTTGAGGTGTCCCATAGTTTTCCATGGTATGTGCTCTCCCTTCTTGTATTTGGTACAGGTGTGTTCCTCGTGCTCTTGGCTGGTGGGATTTAATGGTATAGACCTGAAATTGGAATCCAGGCACTCTGGCCCTGTGTGCTGAGTATTTCACCTTTATGGACATTCTACTGCCTTGAAGCTGTCATCATGGGTATCATGAACCAAGCTGACACCAGTCAGGTCATCCTGAGACCAGTCTGGCTCTGGATAGAAGGGAGGTAGGGCTAAAAGATGGCAAGACAAGGGCTTCAACTTCAAAAAAAAAAGAAAGAAAGAAAAAGAGAGAGAGAAGGAGGGAAGGAGGGAGGAGGAGGAGGAGGAGGAGGAGAGAGAGAGAGCAAGAGCATTTGATAACCTATTCTGTGTTGTAGCTGATTACACCCTAAAGGACTGAGCTGGAAGAACCAGAACTTAGAGATCTGGCCTCTACCCCCCAAAATCAACACCACTCTAGCCAAGTGTCTTCAGAGGCCAACTTGCAAAGAGAGAAAGAAAGAAAGAAAGAAAGAAAGAAAGAAAGAAAGAAAGAAAGAAAGAAAGAAAGAAAGAAAGAAAGAAAAAAGAAAATAAATTAAATAAGACCTCAGCGGCCTAGGGAGAAAATCTAGAAGGAAGTACCCAGGCTAACATGGTCTTATTGGGCAATGGGATCAGGAATAGTATTTCCCAAATTTCTTGTTACATGATTTTATAATGGGAAAGAAATGAAGCCATATAACGGTAATAAAGGCAATATGTATCGAAGAGAGAAAGCACGTATGAACAGCAAGAAAGAGCTAAGCCCCATGCCAGCCATCGGCCCCGATGGCTTGGGTGGGATGTCAGGAGCCTGGCTCAGAGGGTTCAACCTGGTTCTTCCAAAGAGCTGGTGCGGGGGCGCGGGGGGAGGGAGCGGCCTGAAGCTGGACACCTAGGCCAGAGCTGGTCTCCACTCTGTGTAGCAAAGGCTGCACATTTCCTGGAAAGGGAGGCACTAGCCCTTGTCACTGATCCCGGTACTTCAAATAGATCTCAAACACAGGGAATTCAAGGCCAATCAAAGGAAGCCCAACTGTATGTGGTAGAATGCAATTTATAGTCCTCATTTTCCCCCAAGAGGTGGTAGAGGCAGGGGCAAAAGTCAGGTTCCAGAAGGTTTTAGATAACTCTTAAATAAGAGCTCCATAAATAGTCACTTTTAAAGGGGAACTAGGCTGTTCAGGGACAGAATGAGGGTAATGTCAGGAAAGACAACCGCCTTTGCTTCCCCTATGGCTGGGTGTTCCCATCAGCCTCAGGATTCGGAGCTAGATGGGCCAGCACTGGAGCTGTCTGACTCTGCCCTCTCTGCCCACTGCTAGCCACCATCCAACCCAGCCCCAGGGAGGGCCGCTTCGTGTGGGACAGCATGGGGGCATAAGGGGAACCACAGCCCAACGTCTGGCCTCATTGCTGTAGGTGGGTCCTGTGTCCTTAAAACTCGGGGCCACCTCCGATCCCTCTGCGGTCACACTTGTAGCCAGGGCACTGAGAGTTCCCCTCGCCCCAGATCTTAGTGCTCTAGGCCCTAACCTGCCACTGCCTGGCAGGGTGACCTTGTGCAAGTCAGGCCCTGTCATTTGTACAACGAGCCAGATGAGAGGCTCGCTACGGATTCTTCTAGTTTCAACACTTTGCCCTACTCCAAGGACACCCTGGTCTTGTGTTTCCTGGAGGCCTGGAATTTAGAAGGACGGAAGGGCTGCAAGTTCCAAACTTCTGAAGCCAGCCCTAGCCAGCACCCACAGGGCCGTTGGCGATTAGGGGTTAGGAGCCACTCTGGGGGCCACTGGAGCTCTTACTCTACCCCGGCATTCAGTCCCCTGATGGTGGCCACTCTCCCAGGAGACTGAGCAGGGTAGACTTGATGTAACAGGAGCAGTTTACGAGTGGGAGCGGGCAGGTGAGAGTATACGTGTGTGCAAGGGTGTATGTTTAAATGAGTGAGTGTGTGAATGTGCACAAGTGTGTGAGTGCGTATTAAGGGAGTGTGTAACTGCATGTGTGAGGGAGGGAATGTGTGTGGTGAGTGTGTAAGGGTATATGCAATGTGTGTGAGTGTGACTGTTCTAGGTGTGAAAGTGTGTGTATGAGGGGAGGGTGAGGTGAATGTGTAAAGGTGTACACATGCATACAGGTATGGATATGTGTGTGCGTGAGCATGTACAAGTGTGAGTGAGTGTAAGGGTGCACACATGCACACGTGCCCAGGCAGAATCTCACTGTGGTTGGGAGAGAGGGAATGTTGGCTCTGCAGGAAGCTTATTGCAGGGAAGGTCTTACACACAAATAACTCTAGAAAACAGCCACCCTCACAGCAGTAACCCCAAACCTCTCCCACCACCCCAGACCTTAGGAAGCTCTTTGCCTGGCTCTCCCACATTCGCTTCAGATCCATTTGTTCGAATCAAATTTATTTTCCTTCCCGCCTGTTCCTCCACCTGTCCTCCCCCTGGGGTGTACAGGGCTCATCAGGACCCAGGCACAGGCAGGATCCAGGAACCTTCCTAGTGTTTCCCTCTTGCTCACTCTCTCTCCTTCACCCTTTTCCATCCAATCTTTCACCCACTTCTGTTGTTTCTACCGCCTCCCACAACAGCTCCCACCACTCCATCACACTGCCTCGGCTGAGTTTACAGCCCTCGTTGTTCCAATCTGGGCCACTGCTGTAGCCCTCACTGGCCCCACCTCTCATCTGGTCCACACTGCCCCGCATAGTCCAGCCAGCCACCTTTCAGGTGCCAGCCTGTTGGCACTCAGAGCTCCATGGCTCCCAGCAGCCCTGCAGACCACCTCCCTGGCCGTAGGCACCTCCCACAGGCACTGCTATTACTGGGGAGCCTTCAGAGCCAAAATTTCCACTACGAGACATTCAAAAAGTCACTTAATTTCTCTGTGCCCCAGAGAGCAACAACCCAGTCTGCCATACTGTACACAATAGATGTATTCAAAAATAATAAACTCATTTTATGAATCATACCCACATAAAAAAGAATTCTATGATGAGCTTCATCCCCCCAAAATGGGTTTTGCCATATTATACTTAAATTTCAGCTCTGCTCTGCAGCACAGTAGAAAGAACAGATGGAAACTGAACAGAGCGGCATATGAATTCTGCGTACATCACACAGCGATACCACCTGTGCGACAGTGAGCATCTCGTTTAACTTCTCTGAACTTCTCAGCCTCAGTTTCTCCAACTCACAAGTGCGCTAATAATCCTCACCCCGTCAAATTTGGTGAGGGTGAAATGATATAATGAACACTGGATGCATTGCGTGTCTGACACAAAATAAGTGCTTAACACCTATTAGTTTCCCCCGTCACCCTTTCTCCTGTCCTTGACCTACACGCATCAGATGACTTAGTGAGCACTTATTAGAGCAAGGGAAGAGGAGCGGGGAGGCATCCGGCACACTCGCCGAGCCTACGTCGTCCAACTCTGTTAAATTATAGTGCGACACAAGGGGAAGACTGGCAGATGTGACCTTAGACAACTGAGCAATTTTTGAAGAATCGAGGCGCGCAGCAGAGGGGCAGATGTTTCAGACCATAAATTCTGTTTAAATTTTCCCACAAGGAAAAAAGATGGAATCCGGAAATTTTAAATGGGAATATAAAACACCTTGACAAATGTTTAATGGATTTTAAAATGGTTTGCGATCACTTAATACGGGAACGGGGAGCAAGAGGGGACTGACGATCGCGAGGGGCCAGTAGAGTTCCCTGAAGAACGAGCCTTCGTGACCGGGGTACCTAGGTGAGGAGATGGAGAGCCCCAGAGTGTAATGGATCTGATTTTCACTAGGCATCTGACACACTGTGCAAGGACACATTAGATGAATATTCACTGAAATGAATGCATCTGAAACATGAAGAAGACTCTTATGAACTCTTTATAGATAAAAATGAGAAATGTAGTGTGGATAATAGATACAACATTGAGGTAAATTGGCCCAATGAGTGTTGGTTAATGTCAACCTACAGGAAAGGGAAAAAGGGGAGGGAAGGGAAGGGAAGGGAAGGGAAGGGAAGGGAGAGGGAGGAGACGGGGAGGAAGCCGGGAAGGGAGTAGAGCTCTCTCCAGGGCACACCATAGCCTTCTGTGCTTAGCTTTGACATGATCCACATTTCCACCAGTTACTTGACTGAAGATCTATAGTCAAGCTTATCAGATTTAAATATATTCTAATCTGGGAAGGACAGACATTTGGCTAGGTAACAGACTCTGACTTCCATGCGATTCCAACTGCTTAGAAGTATGGACAAACCAACGAGATGGAATATCATGGCACGCATGGAGAAGCCAAGGCTTAGTTCAAAAACGTCTGCCTAACGGTTGGTAGGGCAGCCTGCCTGATGGCACCCCAAGTGAATGTGAGCTGTGGGTTTTGAGTGTGATGAGCTCAACTGGAGCCGTGGGATAAGATTTTTAAAGGCTAACACGATCTTAACATCATTAATTAAACTTATGGCATTGAGACCAGAGGAGGTGCTGTCTAGCACCTGGAAACACCGGGCAGGTGGGAGCAGTGAGACCTGTCTTCACACACCAGAAAGGTTGTCCCTTGGCAGAGGGAACACGTGAATTCTCTGCAGCTCAAGAGGGTAGAACTTAGGGTTGCCAGTTAGAAAATAAAAATACAGAATGCCAGTTAAATTTGAATTTCAGATAAATAATGAATCACTTTTAGGATAAATATGCCAGATGCAATATTTGTATGAACATATCGCATACAATATTTAAGACATAATTACACACAAAAAAATTTTAGCTATCGTTTATCTGTGATTCTAATTTAACTGATCACCCTGTGTTTTATCCAGCAACCCTAGTTAAGCTGGGGTTGGAGAGGAGAATTTAGAGGCAGGTTTTAACTGAATATAAGATTGTAACCGCCCATCACATGTAGTACATGCTCAATAAGTAGCTAATCTAATAAATGAATTAACAAATGGTCAAGAAGAATTAACCAACAGCCAATAGATATGTTCGCTGATATATACATTGTCAAAACTCATCAAACTGTATACTTTAAATAAGTGCAGTTTATTAAGCATAGTATATACCTCAATAAGTCTTTTTTTAAAAAGGGGAGTACTGGATAACCTCGCAAACGTGTGAGACCTCTCCCAGAGAAGGTTCAGTCCAAGGCCTCTGTGGGGCTGCGAGGAGAGGTTTTTTGGATTTGCATTATATTTGTTGTTTTTTATTTCTTTTCTGTGTAATCAGGTCTTACTGAGAGCCCTACCATATAAAGCGGATAGAAGCTCATGGCCCTCCCCTAGCTTAAAGCCCCGAACTCTGGCAGGAGATGTGTGTTGTCACCTGGACTCCTAGACCCAGAAAGTGCCTTCCTGCTGTGTTTGGGGACCTTAGGAGGAGACCCCTTTAAGGTCTCCTCAACTCTAGGGTCCCTTGGCGCTAGGAAGCTCCACAGAGGCACTCGAGTCCACTAGGGCTGATGCGGTGGCGTGTACTCAAAGGGCAGCCCTGAAGGCAACTAACATTTGTTAAAGAGGTTTAGTGGAGTCTATGGCCATGCCACCTTGAATGTGCCTGATCCCTTCTGGTCTCGGAAGCTAAGCAGGGTCGGGCCTGGTTAGTACTTGGATGGGAGACTACATAGGAATACCAGGTTCTGTAGGTGTTAAAAAAAAAAAAAAGAGAGAGATTTAGTGGAAAGATAGCAGGATGGGATGCAACCCAGCTCCCTTCATGTGTGCCTGCGCTCCGTCGTCTCATTCGGGTGTGGTCCAGGCTCAGCTCTGACCTGAGTAGCTGGGCGACCACAGGCAAGTCACTTCGTCTGCCCAGAAGAGCATGAGGGGTTTGCGCAGATCATTTTGTACCCTCATTTCTTGTATCCCTTGTAGCATTAAATACAAGGAAACTTCATTATTGAATGACACAGAGATCTGAAAAATTCTACTATAAAGGAAAAAAAAAGTCCTGAGTGACACCGGTGGTTAGAGACATGGAAGATGGGGTGAAATGCTGCTCTCTGACTTCTGCTGGAATTTGGCCTGCTGATAATGCTGTGTTTGATGTAGCCTACAGGGCCGACTGAGCAGCTGAATGGTCCCAGGGCAATGCCTGGGCTGGTGTGGCAGGGAAAGTGGCTCCCCGGGAAGTGGACCCTTGTCTCCAGGTCCTCACTCCCAGAGAGGACCCAGTGGGACAGGCTTTGTCCTTGCCTCTGAGCAGGATGAAGCAGGCCCATGGGGACCCGACCCAGTCTTCCTGTGCCCTCATCTCACCATGGGTTCCCAGCCCGTGTCTCATGGCCCTGGAACCCTCAGCCTGCACCGTAAACCCCTCATCCCCTTGTGGGAGGGTCGGGCCTCCCAGCATTCCCAGTAGAAGGCTCAGCTTTGATGGTGGCAATCTTTGCTTCTTAGTGGCTTTAGCTGCCCTGTATCCCATCCCCCACCGCTTCCTCCTTCCCAGCCCAAACCTGGTCTCCCCAGTAAGCCCAGAGAGTATGAGTTGTAAATGCCTCCAAGAGCCTAATCCTGAGCCCTGTACCAGCATATTTCATCCTAATAGAAGACCAAGGAGGGGAAAATGCAAACGGTGGAGGAGCAAGATTTAGCCATTAGGAGCAGTGACAAGGCTGCTGGAAAGCTGGCGCGATGGAGGCTGTGATCAAACCTAGGGAGACGACAGAGCATCCCTGACATGTGTACCAGGGAAAGTTCTGAACAGCTGGGGGCCCATGAGAACTGGGTGGCATTCTGACTACCTGGAAATGACATCGTATAGGCGATGCCACTCATCTTCCCTATTTCTCTGTCCCCCAAAGCATGTAACATGGAATCGGAGGCGGGTCACACGGTCTTACAAACTGCTCATTAACAGACTGAGGGCCCCTGATTGATCTGAGCCAGAGAGGGATGAGGGCCATAACAGCACTCTTCTAAAAGGCCAGGAAAAAGCCATCGGAACCCTTAATAAAGCCACATCTAGTCACTGGGGACCTGCCGGGTACCTAGTCACTCTTCTCAGGTCCCTGCCCTCGATGCAGAAACTGGCCAAGCCCAAGTGCAAAGATTGCACCCAGAGATGGCCCAGTGGTCAGAGTACAAGGCGCAGAAGAGAGGGGAGCAGAACCTGAGGGTCAGAAATGTTCAACCCATTCTTAGAAGTCAGGGCTGGTGCTAAAGAGGACGCCCAGCACGTCCCCCCGGGAGAAACAGAACCAGCTGAAGGCTAAGGGATGGGGTGAGGGTTTCTGCCTGAGCTCGGGGAGTGCCCCTAAGAGTCAGAGTTCCCAGCACCCCAAGGGTCTGAAAATCAGGTCACCTAGGGAGATGAGCACGGTGAGCACGAGCCCCACCCAGAAGAGCGGAGCAGAGGAGGGAGGAGTCGTTTGGGATGTTCGGCCTCTCCTGTTGCCAGGACCAGATCCCTGGATGGCAGCAGCTTTCAGGCCACTAGTCTCCATAGAGGCCCTGGGGGCTGGACTGTGTGCTCTCAGTTTAACAGCAAGGGGCTACGCCAGTGGGAGGAGGGGGGCCTCCAGCTCAAGACCCATCAACCCCGTGGTGTCAGCCCAGCTCAAACTCTCCTCTTCTTCAAGTTTTCCCTGACCCCTGTGTGCCCCTCCAGCTCTGCAGTCCTGGCCACACCATCTGACACTTCGTAGGACACTGTCCAGCATTGCCGGCCAGCGGTCTCAGCTGTGCCAGATTCTTGTCCTGACTGGTGATGGGCACCTTGGGGCAAGGGGCTGGGCTTCTTCT
This sequence comes from Pteropus alecto, assembly GCF_000325575.1. NCBI lineage: Eukaryota > Metazoa > Chordata > Mammalia > Chiroptera > Pteropodidae > Pteropus > Pteropus alecto. Next base: position 6,083,044 of record NW_006442107.1, read on the forward strand.
CCTGGACCAGCCGCAGCTCCCGACAAGGGTTCAGGCCACCTAATGCATACCTGATGTTTAACATCTGGTCTCCTGGTATTTACTCTTCCTTCTACCTTCCTCCTTCCTCCCACCCTGCCACCTCCCCATTACCCGACACGCACGCACTCCACCCTGCCCTAAGTGACTGACATAGTGATCCCTGCTCTCAGTCACAACTGAGAAACCACACACGCTGTCTGATATTTCCCGATCTGGAAGGAATCCCACTCTACTGTCCACCACCAGGCCCCACTCCTGACCCTGGGAAAGGCTGAAGGGGGTGATGAGAGAGGGAAATGACATCTAATTAAGGCCCCTTCCCTCCTCCTCCAAGCTAGAGGGCAGGAAGCAGGGATGACTCCTCTATGGCCCCCTCAACCCACAGGAAGCCTGGCCTCCAGGCCTGGATGGGCTGGAGGCAAACCTTGCTGACCCCAGGCAGAAGGCAGCAGGCAGCTTCCTGTTTCTAAGAATCTGGGGCTTTGGAGGGTTTCTCTCATCCCAGCTGCCCTTACACAGACAGCATTGTGGTGGATCTGAAGCACGGTCTCAGATTTCCCCTCCAAAGCTCTCAGGCTTTCAAAGGGAAAGGGAAGCCAGCAGGCTGCCGAGACACCCGTTGGATTTGGTCAACTGAGCCCACTGGAAAAACAGCAGAAAATCTACCCAGCCCACACGGGGCCAAGAACTTCGGAAGCTTCCAGAGACTCCGGCCTCTACCGCTCCCTTCCTTGGATGGCCCAGGGGCACAAAGCGGGTGTGCTTTGCAAGGCCAGCAGTAACGCTCTGTCTGGGTCTCTTCTTCCCAGTCCCCCATTGGTCACGCCCGAGCTTTGCTTCTAGGTCACAAGGACAATGCAATGTCAGGGACACTGGCAGGCTGGAAGGAGGGAGCTGTCTCGGTCTTGGAATGTGAGGTGCTGCAAGGGCTGGGTCACCACTCTGGATGCTCAGGCCAGCACCCCAAAAGAGGACCTTCGTGGTGAAACCAGGGCTTGCACTTGATCACTTTGGGCTCCTGTTTTCTCCCTGTTTAAAGTCTGTCCCTCTGTAGGAGGAATCCCTTCTGCCTCGCCATCCCTAATCGCTTGCACCTACGCAAAAAAAAAGTTTCTAAAAGAAGGAAATTAGGGAGAGTCTGAGTCGCAGCAGGGCATGGACCCCCAAGGGTAGCAGGAAGCTAAAAGGAAAGGCTGGAACACCTATGGGGAGCTCTCCCTGCTTTCCGTGATGCTGGGAGCCAGCCGAGAGCCCCGCCGGACAGTGCTTCGATGGTCCCCATCAGCCAGGATTCTGAGGGGTTAAGTAAACACACAGCTAGGACGTGACAGAGACAGGCTTTGGAACCAGATCTGTCAGACTCCAGATCCCACCTGGGTAAGATGAGTTCTCATGATATCCAGTCTCCAAACAGTGGTCAATTAAGCAAGTCTTCCCCTATTGGCTGTTCCTATAACGAGATAACCCCTGAAGTCACCTTCTGCTTCAAGAATCTGCTTTTGGGCCACCAGACCCTGGTGGAGACTGGAAGTCATTCCCCCTCGGCCTTCGCCCCCACAGCAGTGGGCCCTCGCAGCCCTCAGTCAACCCGCTTGCTCAGCTCTGGATCTCCTTCTGTGATGTCCTTACTTCCCACTCTCTGGACCCACACTCAGGTGGCGCTGGGAGCACAGCAGTTTCCACGTTTTACACAGCCTCGGGGGGACTTTGGCACCAAAGTTTGGACATGTTTCTCCCCTACGAGCCCTGGAATATTGCAAGTTCTATACAAATTTGCTGTCCACTGAGTTAAGTGCTATTTTCAAACTGGATTCATCCCCAAAGGCCTCCACTGTCCTGAAGACAAGCTGCCTCCCCGACTTCAGGGTGGCCCCTGGAGTACTGCACGGAGTCGTGGGGTGGGGGCTGGTTTTAATGCAGTCGTCGCTGAGGGCTGGTTTTAATGCAGATTTTCCCCTTCCCAATGTCCACTATGGGACTTTCTAGAGGTAGGGCCTGGTTATCTTTTTCACACATGCCTCAGCTGAAGTTGAGAACAAAAGGTCATCAAGAAACGTGTCTGCTGAACTGGCCAGACCAGGGCCCTGTGCTTACAAAGCGCGTTAGGATATCACTACTGTGAGACCACCAGAAATCCGTTTCCCTGACCTGGCCCTCTCTTGCAGGTCACCTCACTACCCATACCCTCGGGAAAGAGGAATGAATCCAATGAGCTGTGTTGCAAAGTTCCTGGTCAGCACCAGCACCCAGCCGTGCCCCAAAATGTCAGTGTCCTTCCTCTCATCTGCTAGTATTTAGCTGCTCCTCTGCACCCAAATCCTACCCGCCATGCCAAAGATTCTAGAAATCAGAAGATGGAGGGCTCCCCAAATGATCTAAATCCAGTCTGCTGTGGGCACAAGGAAGGAGAAGGTGGTGGGAAAGGAAACTAAATGTTCCTCTCAGAGCTTAACGCCTGGGGTCTCATCCACCCCTGGCTTTTTCTGTCTACTGAGAAGACTCATCAGTTAACTGACAGCAACTAAGGGCAGGGAACAGGTCGATTTTGTTTTACTGCTCTCTTTCTACCTAACTGCTTGACATGAAATGAACTCTTAGTAATTATCTGCTGGATGGGTGGATGGGTGGATGGTTGGGTGGGTGAATGGATGGATGGATGGATGGATTATTGGTTAGATGAATAGATCATTGGATGGAGGGAAGGAAGGAAGGGAAAAAGGCAGGAAGGGAAGAAGGATAAATGGTTGGTTGGTTGGTTGGTTGGTTGGTTGGTTGGTTAGATGAATGGTTGGTTGGATGGAAAGAAGGAAAGAAAGAGGATGGATGGATGGTTTATTGGTTGGATGAATAGATCATTGGATAGAGGGAAGGAATAAGATAGGAAAAGGGAGAAAGAAAGAAAGAAGAAAGAGAGAGAGACAGAGAGAAGAAAGAAAGAAAGAAAGGAAGGAAGGAAGGAAAGAAGGAAGGAAGGAAGGAAGGAAGGAAGGAAGGAAGGAAGGGAAGAAGGATAGATGGTTGGTTTGTTGGTTGGTTAGATTGATGGTTGGTTGGATGGAAAGAAAGAAATAAAGAGGATGGATGGATGGATGGATGGATGGATGGATGGATGGATGGATGGAAGGATGGATGGATGGATTTGGGATCAAGATATAAGATACCATAGAAAAAGACCTGGGTTCTAGTTCTGGCTCCAGTACTTAGTGACTTTAAAAGAAAACAGATATTAACCCCCCTGAGCCACTGCTTCTTATCAAACAATGATGGTTATACCAGTCCCAACTCCATTATAGTCAGAGTTTGTGTCTCATATAGGATGACTATGTATATGGTGGCACTTGGTAAACCATCAGATTGCACAAATGTCAGAGACGATGTTGATGATGGTGACAATGTCGATGATTAAAGAGTAGCCAAGGGTGTCAGAATCTACAGATCCTTGTACGTGGATGGGAAGGCTTTTATTCAGCCATTGTAGGCACTGAGGCAGCCAGGAGAAGTTGTATAAACCTTGGCACCGTGGGTACCCAGCAGCATTCCCTTCTTAGCCCTGAAAACATTTCCCCTAAACTGATGGACCAAGCATTCACTGCCAAGGCCCCATGAGGTTGTGGGTGGACCCCAATACCTCCTTTTTGGCAAAATAACTGAGAGGGAGGCCAGATGGCTGGGAAGCTTTCTTCTATGGACATGGGGTCCATGGAGCCAGAGTGTCAGAGCTGGCAGACACCACCATGAGGTCATTTAGCTCCATCCCCTCATTTTATGAACACGATATTACAGTGTTCTTGGCATGTATAAATAAAGCAACTCCTCCAGCCCCAGACACCTCACTGGGCTCAGCTGAAATACTTATCACTTACAGAGGCGGTGGCGGGGGGAGGGAATCACTCTTCCAAGAAGGAGGCAAACACTGATTTATTAATTAATTACCTCCAGGGGTCCTTGCCAAAACTACAGAAGTGGATGAAGAAGGTGGAGGGGTGGGTAGCGCAGAAGCTCAGCTCACATTCCTGAGGGTGAGAGCTGACACCTTCAGATGAGGGGTTGTGGGGCTTGCATTTAGATTTCTCTCTGTGCATTTTAAAACCAGGCTTGTTCCTCCTTCATCCCGTTAGCAGAAAGCAGCAGAATCTGGGTGATTTAGAGACTCCAGAGGCAGTTCTCTGTCCACTAAGGTCAGCGGAGCCAACGTAGAAAGCTCTAGTGTTGGCCTCAACATCCTTGTGCATCACCTTCCTCTTTAGAACCCCTCACTGCCCTCGTGCGTGCGTACACACACACACACGCGTGTGCGCGCACAAACACACACACATACACACACACACACTATCTTCCTCGTGCCCGGGGCCTCCAGACAAGACAGTCTGTCATTAGCCATTTACCCTCAATTGTGAAAATGTACCACCACCACTTTCATGTCCCCAGAAAACATACATTCTCTGAATAACTCTCATTTCCTTGTCGTTTGATTTAGGACCAGGAAGCAGCCCTGTAATTGCTGGAGGAGGACGGGCTTCTCCTGGCCCCTGAGATCACATTGCCCAGGCAACCATAGCCTCTAACCCAAGAGATGAGATCTGGCACCAGCGTGGTGAGCAGGACCTTGGAGAACATAGATTCGTTAGACTACCTCACTTTGGAACTACAAAAGGTTTGCCAACCAAGAGGTTGAAGGGAGCCCTGGAGACCACTCTGAAAATCTCCGAGGGGAAGAGAGTGGGGTCCCTATCTGTAGAGGTGCTGTCCGAGCCAGGCGCAAAGGTGTCCTGCAGTGGGGTGAGTAGGGTTGAAGCAGGCGTGTGTGTGCTTTGCCGGCGGAAGGAGAGCCATTTTCTAATTCGTGCAAAGGTGCAGATTGGGCTAGCCTTGGTCCCAAGTGGGAAGAAGTGGAAACTAAGGATGTTCCACTTTCTACGGGGAGCCTGTGTTGCTTCATGGAGCATCTGAGTGAGTGGGTTTGTGTATATGGGAGGCGCTGTATGTGTGCCTGTGTGGTAGGGCACAGGAATGTGGGGAGAAGAAGGGGATGTGGTTTATGTCCATAGGAAAAAGTCAAGGAAAGAGCAATGGATTTGGGAGAAGATTAAAAATAGGGGCCAGAAGTGTTTCAAGAAAGAAGAGGCTCTGTAGCCCCATCTCCGGGCTCAGCCCTGAAAGAGAGTCCCTGTGATGACAAAGAAGTGGAATCCTGCACACACATGCACACGCTCATCAGTCTGCAGGTTCTTGGGGAGACAGGGAGCCTACAGGGAGCCCCAGATGTGGTCTTGGGCACTCCTAGCCCTCTTAGACTCATGTTCATCATAAAGTATCCAGGTCGTTCTAATAACCAGAGTAGAGCTCTAGACAGGGAGAGGGGTCAACCAAATAGGAGGCAGGGGCCAGGCCAGCAAAGAGGGACAGTGGCCTTGGACTGGGACAACCCTGCCATGCCATCTTGGTCTTGGGCTCTCTCTGGCTGGAATCCCTCAGTTTCACCTCCTGACTGCTCCGCCTGCTGTTAAGAAAAAATATCCAAAACTTGGAAATAAGGCAAAAAGAAGACTGTACCCTTTCAAAGTCATACTAGAACGCTGTCTGACAGTTCTGGCTAAGAACCATCTGGCTTTCTAGGGCGATATAACTCTGTTTAATTTGCTACTTACTATTTGATAGAGCCTAATCTCTGTAAAGTTATGCGTTATCATTAGAAAATTGATAAGGTGCAAATTATTTTTGTCCAGTAGAGAAAATAACATCAAAGAGTGTGATTTTATTGCCTTCTGGTCATTAGCTAGCATTGAATCTAATCTAGCAATCTTATTTCAGCATTCTTTTTACTCCATTAATGCGTATGTGTGTGTATATATATATAAAATATTTTAATTCCTCTTTAGAACTATCATCCTGCTGATTTTCTCCTTAATGACTTAAATCTTTGACTCATGCCCACTATATATTTGTAGGAGAATTATGTTTTTAATATTTTGAAAATGTGACACTATCTTGGACTGATCCTCTGTCTTCAGCCCCCTGCACCGACCTCCTCCCGTAGCTGGATGGGACCTGACTGTGTCTCCCTCTTGGGCAGTCACTGTCTGGCTCAGGTCTATCTCATCCATCTATCTCTCATCCTGGCCTGGACTGGGCCCTCAGCCTGACCCTGCCCTAGAGCCCGGAGAGGAAGGAGGGCACGAGGTGGGTCCCACGACCTGGCCAAGCTTGCCTGGCAGGCTGTGGTGTGGATGAGGTTCCAGATCGGGGGGCTGGGAGATTGAGACACCTCAGGTTCTGCCTCTTCACCAGGAGGAAGCCTCAGGCCAGCAGTGAAGCTCCAAGAGCCTTTTTCCCTGCACACAGAGGAAAGCTAGAAACTTACGATATGCAAGTGTCAACAGAGCCTGCCTGGATTCAGGGGGTGGGCAGGATTTTGCCTTCAGCAGTAGGTAAAATAAACAATGGGAAAATAAGAGACCGACACTAGATGAAGGTATTCATTAATTAATTTGAAAACATCAATGACATACAAAGGAACGGATTCTTCTTAAAAAAAAAAAAGCAAAAAAAAAAAAAGCTCATCTCCAAAAGCCACAGGTTTGCAGAAACCCAGCCCCAGCCCAGAGCTCTGAGCTCTGCAGTCCATCAGAAGCCAGACAGCCTGCAGGTGGGGCCCTGACTGCATCAGTCCAGGGTGGGCCCCTGCAATGCCCCCACTTTCTCCCCAGCTGTGCATCTTAGGGATCCCTGCCACCATGGGGCCTGCCTTCTCAGGAGGAAGGGAAATAGTGGTCCAGGAGGGATCTGTGCCACCAGGGACCCAGCTGCTCAGCTGCCCATACTTGCTGTGTTTGAAATCTTTGCAGCCTCTCATTTAAAAACCAAACTTCCCAAAGCTGCTCAGATCCACAGACAGAGACAGTGCGAAGGAGAGTCTGCACGGGTCACAGATCGGTATCCCAGAGCCTCTGCACGCTCAGCTGCAGGGTCCTTCAGGACCACCTTGCCTATGAGGCCAGAAGGAAGCACAGACCCTGCAGGTGACTGAGCTGAGCCCCGGGCCAGAGAGCCAGGGAGAAGTGCATCTCCAAAATACCTCCTCACTGGCGGTCTCTGAAATCCCACCACTGGCGTTTTGTTCCTGAGAATCTTAAAGAATGTTTTTTGCCTCCAAGAGGTTTCTCCGGAAATGGGAGGACTCGAAAAGAGGTTTAACATTGAGGCAGCTGAGAGCTCTGGGACTCTGGACCGGGACAGCCTGGACAGTGGCTGCAGGGACTTAGGCCCAGGAAGGAGCGGGGTGCTGAGAAGCACAGCACTGTCTGGGCCGAGGTCGCTGTTTCCTGGGGCTGGACCCGCTCTCATGGCCTGAGACGGGAAAGCCTGGCTCCTTAGAGACAAGTCCAGATGGAACCTGGAGTCGGTGCGGATGACAGAGGACGTGCCTGACCTGGTCTCCAAGCCAGGCGAGCAGTAACAGCTGTCCCATCTCACTTCAGAACAGCTTTGCTCCCCCTCCCTCATTCCATGGGGAGAGCAGAGTGTTAACATTGTCTCATTTTATAGAGGGGAGACAGAGACCCAGGGAAGTGCCGAGCCCAAGGCTGTACCACACATCAGTGGCCTTTCCCTTCTCCCTTCTTTGAGAGTCACACGCCCACATGCAGCCAGAGGAACCAGAGAGTCGTAGATGTTCTCTGTGAGTGGTGCGTTACTGAGAGTTAGAAACACAAGCCAGTCTGGGGTTGCATTGTGTGTCGGTCTCCCTGTGTCCCTTCCCTTGCTTCTCCATGGGCCGGGCTCTGGGGTTCTTCTGAGACTCTGGGAGGGCTTGGGAGAATGTGATGGGACCCGACCCAGGAGGGCAGCCCTCGCCTTCCCACTTCTCTTTCCAGGTGTCCGGTGGGGCCACTCACAAGCACCCAGGCCAGGGCGTGTGGCCAGAGCTACAAGATCCCAGAGGGGAGGCTGGGGGGGCCTCAGAAGCCACCACACCTGAGAGTCGCCAGCATCCAGCAGCAAGCACAGTGTCACCCTGGGCATCAGGCTCAGAAGCTCGGGCACCTCAGGAGAGACAGGCCCTGGGCCAGAGTTCACATAGGTGAAGTGCTGAGAACAGCACCTGGGGCCCATCGGCCACAAAAGCGCCACCATTACTATTCCCGCTGCCACTGGTCCTGATGGTGTGGCTGTCCACGTGTTTATTAATGTTACTCCCTTCTCCGTGAAACCTGAAACGATGTCTTTGGGCCTCCTTCAGACCAGCGATGCCACTGCACAGCCCTCCCCAAGCCGATGGGGATGAAAGGAAGGCAGGCCCATGGACACCCTCCTCCAGAGCCCGCCTCCAACCCTCCGCCCCAGGCAGCGCCAGAGTGGCCTCTTAAGACTGTGTCCCCTCCCAAAGGCACACCCGTGATGACTCGGGTTTCCTTTGGGGTTTCCATATTTCCCATCAGTGGCCTTTCCCTTCTCCCTTCTTTGAGAGTCACCAAGCCAGAGATGGCCACGCTGAGAGACAGTGGAAAGACCCTCCAACCCCACTGTTCTGTTCTACAGAGGAGCAAACTGGGCCCAGGGGTGAAGGGCAGCGAGGGAGGCAGAGGTTCAAGGCTCTTCCACCTACCTCTTGTGGGTGGAAGAAGGAGTCAGCTGCTTTTAGGATGCTCGAGCAAGCAAACGGTTTAACCCAACAGCACGGATCATTGATGGAGAGAATTTGAGACCCAAGGTCGGGATGTGTTTCAGGGTAGGGGGTGGCCTTTGCCTTTGCACCTTTATCTTTTCTTCTCTCACATTCCAGCTCCATTTGAAATGAGCTCAGCAAGCAGCGCTGGTGGCAGGAACTGCCCAGTGGGCCAGGACCGCAGGGGCAGGATGACCCTTCCTACAGTTAGAAGTTCAACAGCAAGTACTCACAGGGCAAGACCTCTTGACGGGACACTGAAACACACCCTCTGTGCCACACTCTTCCTGCTTGTGCTCCTGAGATCACATCCTTAGGTCCAGAAATCTCCTTAGCTCCTCAGGGCGGCTGGCTACCCTGTGGCCACCTCTAGAGAGGCCACACCTTTGCAGTTAGCAGGGAGGGCCCTGGGCAGAGAGAACTCAAAAGGTGGTCTAAGGAGGAACCTTGCTATTGGGGGCCTGGTGGAAAGACAAGGAGTCTGGAGCAAGAGATGAGAACCAGTGCTGTTGTCCAGGCTCAGAGGCCAAATCACTGTGTGACCTCAGGCAGGTCACTCAGCATCTCTGGGCTTATTCCTGCATCTGTAAAATGGATGTGAGGCTGGGGGTGGGGGTGGGGAGGGGAGGCATGGCACCTCTCAGAATCTGGAGGAGTCAGGCATCAGCCCTAAAAAGAAACCAGCCCTTTGCCCTATGAGATTGATTTGTTCTCTTAAATATCAAGTCACATTTAAAGGAGAGTGTTCTGCATTTGTTAAAGTGGGGAAAAGTAGAGTCCACAAGCTCAGAACCCTCTGGACTAGGTGGCCCCAGTAGAGTATAAGAGAGTTTTCCTTGATTGAGTGACTTGCCAGGTCCTACCTATCTTTTATCACACGGTAGAATTCAAGGGTGGGGTAGGGTGGAGGGACTGGAGTTCCCAGCAGGGACAGTGAGGCCCTAAAGCTTTCCCTTTCCTTCACCACCTCCCCCACCTGTGGATCCTGGGAGCAGAGGCTGGCAGCTGCCCTTTGGCGCACCCCTGCCATCTCCTACTCCAGCCCTAATTAGGAGCAAATGAGCCCCATGGTGGCACTGGGACCCCTCCATTTGACATATGGTTAGTTTCATCTGCTTATCCATCTGAGCTGTGCTGGGAAAAAAGGGAGGGGAAGAGGGGTGGGAGGTTAGACATCCCCACTGAAGACACCTCAGAGCTCCCCACCAAGCTTCCTAAAGCCTTTCCAAATTCAGTGGTGATTTATAGAGACAGAGGTGCACAGGCCATCGCTTTTCACCCTGTCCCTCCCACAGAGTATGTTCAGAGGGATGAATGTTCTAGATGATGTGTCCCAGGTGCCTGGTTTCTAGCCCTAGTGCGGACCCCACCTCCTGGGTGGCCTCCAGCAGCCCCTCAGCTCAGTTTTCTCATCTGTAGTAGGGATAAAAGGAGAAACTTTCGTGTATTACTGTGCAGACTAGAAGTAGGCTGCCACCCTTATCTGACCTTTGAACACTATGCCCTCGAGTTTGCTCCCCCAATGTAAACTGATGAATGGCTAGGGGTCCCCTGGAGCATTAATGAATTCTGCATTAGGATCATAGGGCAGTTAGCTAAAATGCAAACCTTAGGGTCATCTTCCACCAGCCTCATCTCTCAACTATTTCTACTCATCGGCTGCCAAGACCCACCACCCTCTTCCTAACTGCCCTTGAATCTGCCCGCCTCTCCATTCCTGCACCACCTTCCACGTGCAGCCCTCCATCACCCACTAGCTGTCCTCCTGGCCCAGGTCTTCCCCTGGATGTCTGATCATGCCATGCCCCACCCTCTCGTACTCTTTGCCCTAGATATGGTGGCCTGAGCAACACACCCTGAATATATCATGCATTCATTGGCTCACGCCACTCCTGCCCACAGTACCAGAAACCTGTGATTACCAAACTCCTGCTCATCCCACAATGCTCTACCAGTCAAACTCCAGCCATTCCCTGGAGCCTGTGTCTACCCCCCGTGCCTCTGCCCTCAAGCAAAACTAATTACACCCTTCCCTGACCTGCCGTATGTCAGGTTCATAGAGCCTTAACACGTTTTCCTCTCTACTCCAGACCCTCTCTCCAGCTCCCCGCCTCAGCCTCCACTCCTTCACCTGACAAAGCACTGCTGTCCTTCCGGTCACCTCTCCCACATCACTTCTTCCCAGAAAACTTCCTCCAGCTGCTCCTGGCCCCAGATCTGAGTGAAATATCCTCCTCTGGGGTCTGGTGACACCACCCCACACAGCCATTTTGGAGCGATGTTGATGCTGTTTTTCTTTGAAAAAATAGACTTCTTTTTTCGAGCAGTTTTTGGTTCGATATTGCCTTTTATTTGTCTGCCTCCCTCGCCTCGCTGAAATTTCTTATTCAGTGTATGTCTAGCACATAGCGGGTTCCAATAAATACCTGTTGACGGGTAGGGAGTGGGGAAGAAGGACGGAAGGAGGAAGGGAGGGATGACATTAACCATAAGTCTCAAATTTCTATTCTCAGTTTATGAAGCATTATTCTTTTCATTCAGGGCTATTTACTAAGATACAATTAAATGTGATAATTTTATACCATTTTTAGATCTTTCATAGAAATCTATTCACAGTCTGAAATAATCCATTGCCAACTTGGAGCTCAGATGCAGTGGCCATACGTATACTTCTCTTAGTGCGTGTGCACTGTGTTGCCACCCATTCCCGGTTCCCTGGATGCTCCTTAGCGGGCAGGGGCTGGGTTTTGCATCTTTGAGTCTCTCCCAGTCCCTGCACCTGAAAGACCCTTAACTGTGCTTGTTAAACTAACTTCAGTGAACTGAATTGAGGCCCCCAAAGGAATTCTTTCCCAAGTCACAGGCCATAATTTTGCAACATCTCACAAATTCTGGTCTAATATTCCAGTGCAAAGGTGACGCCTGGGGTCCCAGGCCAGAGGCTTCAATAGACCCTGGCAAAAATATCTCCCCAGAGATGCATCTTCTGTTCCCTTCATGCCTCTGCTCCTCTCCTTTACTCACCAGGAGCAAAGTTCAACATGGGGCAGGACGGGACTGGGCTGTGGTCTCTCCCCCGTCCTGGCCGTGTTGTCCTGGGCATGCTCTTTAAGAACCCCGAACCTCATTTTCCTTGCCTGGAAAATGAGCGCACTAACACTTAACACAGAGAGTCTCGATACAGAGGAGCTAACCAACTAATGTCATTTCCTCCTTGTCGTATGTTGATTTTAGAAAGGACTTAAAGTGGACGGGAAGGACAGGTAACAGTTTTGTTATTTAAAACCCAGGGACCTAACAGCTGGTGTAGAGAGGAGCCTGTTGGCTCCTCAGCCACAGATGAGGGTAATACTCAGAGTGGCCACTGCTCGCCCTGAGTGACGGTGCTGGCCTGTTCTAAGCACTCTGTATGCTCTATCTCGTTTGATCCTCTCGCAAGGAGATGTTATCAGCCCATTTTACAGATAAGAAAACAAGTGAAAAGAGATAAAGTAACTTGCCCCAAACTTCACAGAGGGCAGGATCTAAGCTGTTTTGCTGTTTCCCTGGCCCTTACCATTGACCCAGGCCCTGGCAATGTAGGTAAGTCAATGGTTGTCATGATGGATTTACCAGAAACCCAAAAAGTACTCTACTCCATGTGCTGCTCCCACTCCAAAATGTCACCCCCACCTTGCCTGTCATGGGTCTGACATTCTGTGTGCTCCGGACCTTCACCTAAAACAGCCAGGAGCCAAGAGGCATCTGATGGGCCGAGAGCTCCCCAGGTACATAAACCCATGCAGCAACGAATACTGCAATTAGTACCTGTGAGACACTAAGGAAAAGGATGAAAGGGAAAGGAACTGTCTAGAGCCGACATACAGATGAAGCCGGTGGGAGCAGAACAGAACATGGCCAGGGCAGTCTGCAGGGAGTCAGAAGGCTCTGAGGGCAGAGAGATCATAGAGGAGAAAAGGTGAACGGGGCTTGGAGGGGAGGGAAGGCTCCTGCCAGGTTCTGGAAGAGGCTCAGACAAACGCAGCCTGGGGGAGGTTTGCAAGAAGAAACTCCAAATCCCCCAGGTAAAGGACATTTTTAACTTTCTGTGGGGGTCCCGGCAGAGGCCCAGAGACATGACGAGGACGTTTAGGAGGACAGCAGAGGAGAGTGGACGGAAGTGCAGCCATGGAGGAGGCCAGGCCCCTCAGTGCCAACAGGTGGACCCACCATCCATCAAGCTACCTTCCTTCTCTGGGGCATGGCCAGCTCTGTGCCCAGGGTCTCCAGGGGTGCCAAAGTCAGGGTATGGGGTCCCCAGTTTTCCCCCCGGTTCAGCCAGAGCACCTCTGCTCTTGTGTGCCTTATCTACTGAGGTTCCAGGTAAAATTTTGTTCAGGGAAGGAAAAAAACTGAGAGAGAATTCCATCGCTTTTTCCCTTAAGTTTAAAAACTAAAGAATAGAGCAAAAGAAGACATAAATCTACCATGCTGGAGAAGGAAACTCTGACCCATGATACAACGTGGACAAACCTTGAAAACAATATTCTAAGCGAAACAAGCCAGACGTGAAAGGACAACTATTGCATGATTCCACTCACACGAGGCTCCTGGGGTAGGCAAACGCGGACACAGACAGCAGAGCAGAGGTCGCCAGGGGCTGCGGGGAGAGGGACCAGGTGTTTCGCTTGGGGAAGATGAAAAAGTTCTGGAGCTGGATGGTGGCGATGGTGGCACAACGGTGTGAATGGACCCGATGTTACCGAACGGTGCACTTAAAACCGTAAATTTGCTTTTAAGACGGCGCGCTGAAAATGGTTAAAATGATAAATTTTTAATGTATACTTTACCACAACGAACATTAATTAATCTATTAAAATAGAACAACTTTGAAAGAAAACAAAAGCCCTTTGGCTGCTGCGCAAGCTTCCCGGGCCCCAGCTTTGCTGACGGGGAGAAGGGCGCCCCATGGGGACACGCGGTGGGGAGGGGAGGTAGGAGACCAGAACGCCCCAGCCTGGCCGCGCTCACACCCGGAGAAAAGAACACCAGGAGTAATTAGAAACATAAGGGGCCCGAGTTTGCCATGGGAACCGCAGCACGAGCGCCACGCATCCCCTTTGTGGGAGCAACGGTCCGTCTGCTTCTGGGAAAGCAGGCAGCTGCCAGGAGCGCTCGAGGGCACGGGGCTGGCGGCTGGGGGCTGAGGCCGCACAAGCAGGCCCAGGCTCCGAGCCACTGCAGCCCCGCTTCCCCAGGGCGTGGCGTAGGTAACGGCTCCTCCTTCTCTTAGATGCTGAGAAGGGTCCAGTCCTGGGAAGGACCAGTGAGGGTTATTCACGCATGTGTCTGCTCTGGGGGTGACTGACAGGCTGTCCTGGAGCCCATGGAGCCTCTGTTGGGGTGCTTGAGATTTACTAAGGCCTCTATGTCCTGGATTCTGTGCTCTCTCTTATCACCATATTACTTTGAATTGGGTCATCTACAGCAAGAGACACCACCGTGTCTGCTCTCTGGGATGCATCAACCAGGCCAGTCCTCCCAGACAGCACAGGGGGGCTGCTGCGAGTCAGGAGGCATGGACAGAGCCCACCACTTGGCTGGGCCACTCCAGCCTGGTCCCTCAACCCCTCTGGGCCTCACTTTCCTCATCTGCCTGGCAGATCGGCCACCCTCACAGGTGGCTTTGTGATAAAAGGGTAACGGAGCCTTAGAAAGCCTGCATGACGCTCTGTGGGAATGTGCATGGCGATGAGCCCTGGCCTTCTGCTGGCATTATCATTCCCCAGAGGCCCAGCATTAGACGCACTATACCAAGAGCCACAGTATCAAGCTCACTGCCCTGGAGGTACCCTGGAGATCACACCCTCGCAGGGGCCAAGGCGAGTGGGGCAGGAGGCTTGGTGTGTGTAATGAGAAGGATGAGGGGGCCCTCCATCCACTCATTACCTTTTAAATCCACATCCTCCTTCACACACACACACACACACACACACACACACACACACACACACGGCTTCCTGTTTCAGAGCAGGAAGTCCCCCCCACCTTTTGGGGCTGGTAGTGCCATTGGGAGGCTATGGGAAAAGAAGGGAGAGCGGAGGGGAGCAGGGGTGAGAAACCTCATTTTCTCTGTGCCCCAGGAGACTTCCTGGACACCACACAGCTCTTACATAACAGCACTGCAGTGTGGTTAGAATAAAGGGGACATATGGATTTTGTCCCTCTCGAAATGCACAGGGTTTGATAAGTATGGATAAAACAGCCCGGCCAGAAGCAGCAGAACCTTTTATTCCTGGAACCAGAGCAAGAGAAGGCTC
>NW_006442107.1:6098066-6103640 GCF_000325575.1 Pteropus alecto
AGGACCCCTAACCCCTCAGGCCAGCTCTCCCGAGACTATGCCTGCCTGTTGCCAGGGTAATGAGCTAGTTTTACAGAGGATGGCCCTCTCCTCCAGGACCGGAACAAGCCAGAATATGGGGTGAGCTGGAAGTGACCCGACAGTGCCCCACACAGGGGATGGTGGAGGTGACAACAATATCCTGATGTTGCGGAGCACTGTTTCCGGGCTGTCCTGGGCACGGTGCTTCCAGGAGGGGCGGCGGCCGGCTTACAGCTCCTAGCACTGAGGCAGGAGGAAGAAATGAAGTGGTTTGAGTACGGACACACAGCAAGTGAGTGGCAGGGTCAGCACTACGATTAGCTCCCCCATTCTCCAACCACCTCTCTCCAGAGAGAGCTCCTGATCAGCACCCTCTGAAGGACCCCATGAGAGAGCTAGTGGGTCCTAGAGTGACCCTGATCTTGACATTGCTGAAGCACGGCAGATAGTTCAGCCTTTGAGGACCTGCCAGCCAACAACCCACAGCCCACCAGCACTGCCCTGGTGGTGCACTCCTGTGTAGACACCAGTCCCTTTGTTCTACCCTAAAGGAACTCCGCATGGTCCTTAGGATGCCTCCTGACGTGACCCATCCAGGACTCTGTAGCCAGCACTCAGAAATGACACGCCACCAAGTCCAGCTCATCAGCTCATCGCTGAGTCAGTATTCCATAAACAGCTGTTGGTTGAATGGATATGAGTAAACAAACATGAGAACACGGAGGTTCAAAGAGAGTAAGCGACTTGCCTAAGGTCACATAGCTAGTGAACGGCAGAGCGGGGTTTGAACCCAGAGGTTCTCCCTGCAGACTATAATCCCAGCCAGCATGCTGGACTCTCAGTACAGGTCACTCCGCTTCTTTATTCATAGCCACACCTCGGTACACAGGAAACGCCTCATGACCCCCTGTGCCACTGAGAAGACTGAACTTCATGAGTTGTCCTGAAGAGAACAGAACTGCAGAACCGAATTACCCCAGGAGGAAGTCCAGCTGGCTTCTCTGAGACAGTCGCTGAGGCTGGGGACAACACCCATGACAAACTTTGACCAAGGTGACCCAGGTCCCCTGGGCCCACCAGAAAGCTGGGGGCACTCATGGACTTAATTCTGCTCTTTTATCCCATGGGTGGGCCTGGTCCTGAAGTCTTGGTTTCCCACCCAATGGCCCTGGGGGTTTAGGGTGGTGAAGTAGGTGGGGGTTGGGGAGGGGAGAGGGTGAGTAAGGAGGCAGAGGCGGGAGGAGTGAATGATTTAACCAACATCTTTTATTCCCTGTTCAGATCCTCACACTCCAAGCTAATCCCAGCCAAGACTGGGAAGGCCCTACTCGCATCTCCAATGAGCCTACTTAGTGAACTTCCAATAAACTTTTCCTGAAAGGAATTTCTTTGTATAAGCACATGGGCTCATGGCAGGCCAGGGAAGCAGACAGCCAAGCACAGTCATCTCCACTGTCAGCAAGCAACAAAACACCCACCTAGTTTCTCATTCAGCAGCTCTGTGGAGGGGCCCAGGAATCTCCATGTTTAACAAGCTCCCCAGGTAAGGGAACTGCAGAGAGGACCACACCTGGAGACCGCAGCCTCAGGTAGTGGTTCTTAAAAATCACATTAGGAGACAATTAAAAATATAGATGCCTGCCACCACCCCAGACCAGCAGCAGGGACTATTAAGGAGGAGAGCCCAGCAATCTGAATTATTTCAGGCACCGAAGTGATGCCGATGCTTAAGAAGGCTTGAGAACCAAACCTCTAATCTGATATTCAGGGGAGATGGAGTCTGGTCTTGAGTGAAACACAAAGTCACAGAAGGCTGGAGGCAAAACCAAGTCCAGTTTGGTAGAGTATGTTGCCAGTGGTTGTACAAACACAACTTGCTACACGCTGGAAGCTTTAAGAAATGTGGGTTTTATGGCCCAGGTTGGGGGCTACCTTTTCGTTGAAACTGCCTGATTATGAGGACATCAGGTAATGGATTCAACAGGCCCATCTGTCATTTGAGAACCAATTCTACCCTGTCACAAAGAGTGACAGTACAAAGCTTTGGCACAAATGCATAGAGCAGAAAGCCACTTTTCTTCCAAGTAGGATTCCACTTCCTTTTCAGGTCACTACTATGGACAAACTGTTCCCCACTAGCCATGCTGAACATTAATACGATCCTCCGATTTGAGCTCAGATCCTGAAAATCCCTGAATTGCTAAATTTTAAAGCAGAAGGAGACCTCAGGGGTCATCTGGTCTACCCAACATCTGGAGAGGGTTGAACCATCTGAATAGGAAGCTAAATCCCAAAAGGTCTTTGGAACATCCCCAAAACTCAGCGTCTGTAAGAAGAGATTGCACATCCCGCAGCAGATGGGCAGCCTGGAAGGAGCCTTTCATCCCCCCAACCCCAGCGTCTTCCTGTTGTGTTTGCTTTATAAGGTCCACAGTGTTGTTTTGCTTTGGTGATTTATTTCCTTTTTCTTGGAAATTAAGTATATGATGAATTTCCTCTTGGTGTGAATCCCAGAAGCCCAACGAGAGGACTGGGCCCTAAGCCCAGCAGGACACAGACGGCCTTTTGCTAGGCTTGCATTTTTACTCTCCGAGACTATTTCGTTTCCTCTTACTTCCCCAGCCTCTAGCACAGCACCTGACATACAGTGGACAATCCATAGGTGTGTGTTAAGTAAATGAATGAATTAGTGAGTAAATGAAAGAATGAATGGATGAATTCAACCCAATCTTAAGACTTGGAAGGGAAAAGTCTCAAGGCGTAGCTACGCTTGAGCCATTCCAGGAAGAAACATCTTTCTTTCAGTTGAGAAACTTTTCAGAAACCTTGTTATTCTTCTCAGTCATGACTCCAGCATTTAAGAACCACTACGCTATCAAGAAGTTCTCCGGGAATCCCCCAGAAGACACTGCGGGGCCCTCCCACTTGCTAAGAGCGCACAGAAACCAGGGAGCAACTTCCATGACCCCTCCCCCACCAAGCTGTCAGGGGCTTGTTATCAAATGAGCTAAGGTGTCTGAGGGGACAACTGGGAAAACGGGATGTCCTCTGGGGCTGGGCTAGGCTTGGCGAAGAGGGGAAGGTAACACTGTCTGTTGATCTCAGCTCATCTCTCCCAAAACCTCCCGAGGGCTTAAACCTGTATCATAAGAGTTAGCTCCTAATTGGACCCCAACGTGTACTGATCAATCTTCCATTGCTTGTTCACAAGTTATGACATTTCCTTTGCAAATGGTTTTAACTTCTTTGCTGGATACCTCTCCCAAAGTCAGTCCTGTCCCTTGCTCACACCCTATACTCTCAGGCAAATCTAACCACAGAGTTAGATCTCCCCATTAACTGAGTGAGGATGTGAAAACTCAGAAACCAAGTGAGATGTCCAAAGTCACAAAAGGTGAGATGCCCAATCAGGTTTCACACTCGGGACCCTGAATATCAAAAGCCAGTATCCTTGTGAAGAAATAACTACACGTGTTCACTCGGCATAGAAAAAGGCTCCTCCGGGGACTTCTAGAGATAGACATGGGTCATCTCAAAACAGAACCCCTGAACCCTTGACCCTACATGACCCTGAGTCAGGGGTGTGGAATGGTGACAAAGAAATTGGGTTTCTGAAGAGTCCACGTGGGAGCCTCAAGGCCTTGGCTTGGGTCACCAGCCACTTAGATTCCTGCCATATGAGACCCCGTCCCTCCTAGGTCTGGTTCCAAAGAGCGACTCCACCCCACCTCCCACTCTCACAAGAAGGCAGGAAGCGGCAGTAGAGTCAAGGGAAAGAAATAGAGTTAGGGTACCTGAGAGAACCAGAGCCTCACAGGGCATTAAAAGCAAGGGGAGACCCAGAGACTCCCAATCCACCCACCTACTCTTGTCACAGAATGAGAAACACACGCACCCTCAAGAACCTGGGAGGAACCCAGCTGAGGCCAGAGGGCCTCACTCTCCTGAATCTTGGGCCAGGACCGTTCATCACCTGAACCACCCCGAAGTTCCAGGAGTCCTGGCCAATCGGTCAGCTGCTTCCTGAGGCCTCCAGCCTGCGGTGCAGAGAGGAGCTTGGAGGAATCCACGGAGCCTGGTGTTCCTGCTGTGTCTATGCTCCCAGGGAACGTGTGGTCCTCGGCAAAGGCCACCCCCAAGCAGCAAGCGAGGACAGGTTGTCAGAGGGGGCTGAGGGCAACCCTATGAAACCACCACACTGCCTTCAGCCTCTCTTTGGCCACTTCTAATTGTAAACCAGGTCTAATTGTAAACCAAACCTAAAATCTAGGCCCGAGGGCAACCCTATGAAACCACCACTCTGCCTCCAGCCTCTCTTTGGCCACTTCTGAGTAAAACAGGTCTAATTGTAAACCAAACCTAAAATCTAGGCATCAAGCCATAATGAGGAGTGAGGGACGATCTGAAATCACGTGCCCAGGGGTCGCCTCGCTTTTGTGTGAGGCAGGCCCTCTAGGGCCCCACAAAATGATCCTCTCTGTGATTACTTTAGAGTCTGTGTACTATGTCCTTGGAGCATTTTCTTTCAAGTTTTTTTACCCCACGCAAATACATTCTGGCTGACGGTTGAGGTTTTCTAACCTAAGCACACTTCTGGCTGGAGAGGAAGTGCATGGTGGGGGTGAGGAGCACAGGTCCGGAGACCTTTTGTCCTTAAGTGAGTGGTTCAGGGAGCAGCAGCCCTGGCCTCAGGCCCTCTGAGAGGAGAGTCTGGAGGTCACACTCTCACTGGTAGCCCCAGCTATTGATATGACCTCTTCAATCCTACTCAGAAAGTCCAAGGACATCCCAAGAAAGTATGTTTTCTGCCCTGAAGGAGCTTGCAGTCAGCCTGGGAGACATGGCAACATCATTATGACAATGAGAGTCAACCAGCCCATCAGCCTCCTCGGGCAACCTGATCACCTGCTGACCACCGGCTCTCCTCCATGTCCCCTCTCCTGGACCCACAACGGGCTGCACACAGGGTAGGCACCAACCAGCACAAAGGAGGGGTTGTGCAGAGGTGAATTGGTGGATCCTGACTCATGGGTGCCTCAACTCGAGCAGCAGCCAAGGCCTGAGAGATGCCAGCTTCAGGCACCACTTGCAGGCTGCACTGCTCCCGAGAAAGCAGCAGCTTTGCAAACAAAGGGAGATCTGGCTGGGGGCCCTGTGCTGTGTTCCTTTCAATCTTTTTAATACTTAAAATAGAGCTGTCTATTCTGCTAAGATAGAAGACTTGGCCTTTGCTTCCTATGCAGCCAAAGGATGTGGAAAAATTAAGAATGCTCACCTTCAGGGCCACATTAGGAGCCCAGAGAAGGTGTTTTTACTTTTATTTATTTATTTATTTATTTTGACTGACAGGATTCACAAAGCCACATTCATTCAGAACCCTCTGATTTAGAATGTGTTGTAACTCCCGTTTATTTGGTCAACTAGTATTTATTGAGCATTTACTCTGTGCCTACCCTGGGTCAGGCACTGGGGATACAGCAGTCAACAAATCAGGCAAAACCCATGTCCTCATGAACTTCTATTCCGAGGACAGCAGGGGGCCAGCTTCCGTGT